>NC_137099.1:65854884-66002384 GCF_949357685.1 Gobio gobio
GGCTGGCGTCAGACACTCTGACTGCCGTGGTTTGCGGAGGAGCTCTCCAGGGAACTCTACTGGAGAAAACTAGCAGACGTATCCGGTCCATGAGGAGGGGAATGGCACCAATGGCAGCAAGCTGACACTTAGAACGGGCACTTCGGTTTTAATAGCTGGTTGAAGCGAGCACACAGGAAGAAAAGGCTCAAATGGTGCTCTCTGCAGTGCCGTAAGCACCAGAGATAAATCCCAAGAGGGTACAGAGTGAGAGCGAGGCAGATTTAGTCTCCTCGCTCCCCTCAGGCACACTCTAAAAAAATGGTGCTATATGGCACTAAAAGTGGTTCTTTGGCTCGTAATCATAAGGGAACCGCTTTAAATGCTGTATAGCACCAAATCTTGGTGCTTCAGTGGTTCTTCACCGGTTCTTCACCAGTTCTTTGGGATGACTGAGGTGCTATATAGCACCGCTACCATATACAGAACCTGTTAAGATATGGTGCTATATAGCACCAAAAGTGGTTCCCCTATGATTATGAGCAAAAAAACAATTTTAGTGCCATAAAGCACCATTTTTTTTAGAGTGTACCTAATGATCAGATCTTTCTTCCCCAAGGACTTACCATCAACTGCATTGTGATGTGGCGACAGCGGCAACATACACTTTGAGGGTGGAGGGAGACAGCGTTTGCTCCAACCCATCATGCAGGAAGGAGAGCACTGCACTGATCTAACATCTTAGGGGGTCTTCCTGGCGGGAAGAACACCACTCAACAAACAGGTTCCACTTAAACGCATAGAGGCACCTCGTAGAGGGGGCTCAAGCCGAATTGATGGTGTCTCCGACGGACTGTGGTAGATTACTTAGAACCTCCGTGTCCCATCCAGGGACCAGATATGGAGCTAGAGGTTCAGACACGGGTGCCAGAGGGTGGCCCATCTCTGAGAATGCAGGTCCTTCCTCAGAGGAATGGGCCAAGGAGGTGCTGTCGCAAAGAGCATTAGTTCTGGGAACCAGAAATAGGGTGCAAATAACAGGACCTGATCCTAGTCCTCCCTCAGTTTGCACACTGTCTGTGCTAGAAGGCTCACTGGGGGAAACATATTTGTGCAGGCACCGGGGCCAGCTGCGTGCCAGTGCATCCCTGCTGAAGGTCCCCTTGGTCAGGGAATAGAAGAGAGGGCAGTGAGATGTGTCCGGGGCGGCAAACCGATCTATCTGAGCAGTCCCGAAGCGCCTCCAAATTAGCTGGACCTCCTGTTTTTTTTTTATTTGTGTGAACTAAAGGAACACTGGGAAGGATGGCTCTTCTCCAAAGCTGATTCTGCAATGAATAACACTGACATTAATGATTTAAATAGTCATACTGTTGTTGCATGACATTTTTGATGTAAACAGAGAGGAGACAAAAGAAACATTTTTTAAAAATAAACTCACATAAACTCAAAAGAATGAAGCACTCATAAGTCTGGCTCTACAAAAAACAAACATGGTTTTACTCTTTAATCAAAAATAATAGGCCTTTATCACAGAGGAATTGAATACCGGAATTGCGCGTCGAAGTAGTGCATCGAATCTTACAGTTATGCATGTTTTCAATGTGCTGTTAACACCTAGCTGAACAAACGTCACTTAAAATAAGCATCTGGAGGATGATTTAAAAATCTGGACATTTTCAGAGACAGGAGAAGAGATAAACGGATCATTACTGTGTACAGGATTTTCCAATCTCTGCTGAACTTGTCGTTTTTTTTTTTTTTTTTTGTCGAACTTGTCGACTGCTGTCATGAAAATTAACCATGTTTTCTTACAAATAAAATAAAAAACATGGTTATTATAGTTTTACCATGGTATTTGTAGTAAAACTAATACAAATGGTAGTCAATCCATGAAAAACTACAAAATTCTTAGTATAATAAAACCATGGATATCTTTCAGTCGGTCACATTCGACGTACGTCGGAACTGACCGACAAATTGGGATCTGTTTTCAGAGAGAAGTGGAAAACCCCATCATTGTTTTTAACTTCGGAGCCGAACGGTTTGCTGTGTCAAGCTGTTTCTACGAAAAGTGTTAAGACGAGTCTCGAGGAGGATCGCTCTCTTACCTGGGTGCTGGTGTGACGGCGCGAGTCAGCGAGTGGCCGCTGCAACACACACTTGTTCCTGTGTTGGTTGGCTGGGTGTTTCCGTTCTTGAGTGCTCACACGCAGGCTTGCAATTGTACTGCTGTGAGCCGCGGTCATCTCCCTGAGTGCTTCAGCACTTCTAAAAGAGCAACACGGTTTGACCCTGCGTCTTTTTCAAGATGTCATTCAAACCGTGTGTTTCTGGATTCGGTTGTTTCCTGTCCTCATTTGATGGCCACGATCTCTCTCACATATAAACATGTGAGATTGCTTTCATGGGTGATCCGTGTTCTCTCAGGTTGTTCGTCTCACCTTTCTCATAAGGGCTTGAGCGTTCAGCGCGCCATGTGCCGTTGAGCGCCGGCTGACAGGGGGGGTTGTCACATCAACCCAGCGCGTCACTCTGCACTCTCTAGATGCGCGGTCGAGACTATGAAACCTCAAACGGAGTTGAGTCCCTTTGCTTATTCATATAATTATGGTCCACCAGAAAAGGGCTTCTTTGGCTAATAAGTCTTGATGACCTGAGGATTACAGTGGGGCATCCCCGCCTGGTACATCTCTTCGGGCCCCCACTCCTCTATCGCATCATGAGCATGCTGAGACTTTGTTTGTGGGTGGTTCATGTTCTCTCATGAGAACATGGCCACGTCGGCGCTTTGTTCATCCTGCCCCTTTCATAGGGGCTTGAGCGTTCAGCGCGCCGTGTGCCGTCGAGTCTGGCGGCCACGTTCACTGTCTCACATGCCTGCTGGTAGCTCAGATGGGATTGCTGGTCCTTTTTTGAAAAAAGGGGGGACCTAGCGTTTCATTTGTGGATCTGGCAGAGGACAGATGTCAATTGCTGCATCGGAGAGAGGGCTGTTATGCACTGGAAATGATGATGCTGAGTTTCCCACTATAATAGTGTGTGCTCATGCTGAATCAGATTCAGAGTTGACAGCAATGCTTTCCTGGGTGGAATCGGAAGAATTTTGCGGTGTGGAACTATTTAATATCCAAAATATGGAACACCAAAAGGACCATAATCTGTATAAGTTTTTCCCTCTCTCACTACCTTCTGTCCTGCATGCACGAGGGTAGTCACGACCCTTCTCACCCATACTCAGCCCCACCTGGAGTACCCAGGCAACACTCTGGGCCGCTTCCGGGCCTCCTGAGTCGGGTCTGCGTACTCCACCTCGCTGCCCCACCCTGGGTACGTCTGTGGTGCCATTGGTCCCGCTTGTTCGGTCTCTGGGGGCCTGGCTAGGTCTCCCCAGGCTGTCTCGCTGGCTCATCCGTACAATCAGACTCGGCTACGCGATTAAGTTTGCTCGCCGGCCTCTCAAGTACAGGGGCATCCTCTTTACCACTGTGTGGAGCAGCGATGCCCATGTCTTGCGGTCAGAGATCAATGTCCTGCTGGTGAAGGACGCGGTTGTAAGGATCGGTTTTGGTGCTAAGACAAAAGCTGAGATACACACACCAGAAATTGAACAATAAAAGTCACTAATCTTGAGAGAATATCTCACAGAAACTGTGTGACAACACCCTGACAAACATTTCTCCCCCCTCCCCATTTTGCCCTCTCCTTGCCCTGTTTTCAAGTCACCAAATGCAGATATACCAGTGATGATGTATCTTGTAAATCTATTGTTTTATCCCTTTCATGTTTGATGTCTTTTTAAAGGTCTCGGTGTGAATGGTTAAATGGTTTCACTGCAGTCACTAGTAGTATTAGAAAGATTGAAAACTAATGAGAATTCAGTCCTCCTTTTGAGGAATTTCTTCAAAGATATCTGATCCACTCCCCCAAAACCAGGTGGGTGTGTTGCAAATATTTACAACCCTTTTGTTCTAGTTGTAGTATTTAAGGCTGGATAACCTAACTCTCGGGGGGAATATTCTGTAGTCAGAACCCCCATGTGGTGCTGGATCAGTGTCTTTGAGACAATGACCCAAACTGCATGTATTGTGCCAGGCATGATGACTCTTTTAAATTATTTTCATATTGCTTTGCAATTGTGTTTTTTGTCTTTACGCTGATCAGTTGTGTACCATGGATTTTTGTTTACTTATTTACTTTTCCTGTCTGGCCAAAATAAATGTTAATCTTGATTTATCTTGTATGATTCTGAAATCATTATTCTAGTATGGATCGATGTATACTCCTTTATTACCGCAAAATCTAGGGTTATGATAGATCACACCGATGACGGCACGACTGAAGCATGGGGTGCAGCGTGCGCGATATTCCGATTTCTGACTATCGCTGGATTGGCAAGTTGCAGTTCATGAATATTACTAAAATTACACTTTTTGTTGAGTGAGCATGTGCAACCATTCCCTCTGGTAAAATATTCACTCTGCATCCTCTGACTAATTACAGAAGTAATAATTTTGTGCCCGTGAGCGCGCGAACCGGACGCGTCTGTCTCTCTGCGATATTGGGTCTCTCGATGAATGAATATGAAAACTAGGAAGATACAAAGAAAATCAACGATCTAAATTAAATCGCAACTAATCATAAAATCAGCTGATAAACTCTAAATGTAGCACACTTTATGGAGTCACTTAGAATTGGAGTCATATTAAAGATAAAATTATTAATGGAGTCAGATTTAAAATGAGATATCAATAAATTAAGAGAACTTCACCAAAATTCTGAAAAGGCTTACAAGCAGAATTCCTTTTGACCAAGCCATTAGCATCCGGTTTTTGGGCTAAATGGATGGAAGTTTACACGGTCAAGCCGGTTCCTCCAGCCGATATGAAGTCGGGGTTCTACAGGCCCTACTTCATTGTACCCAAGAAAGGTGGTGGGTTAAGGCCAATCTTGGACTTGCGCATTCTGAATTGGGCCCTACACAAGCTCCCACCTGAAGCCCTTCGGGCTGTCCCTGTCGCCTCACGGCTTCACGAAGTTGTGTGAACACAGGGACATGGTGCTCCGTCACCTCAGCCTGTTGGGCCTTCGGGTCAACCGAGAGAAGAGCAAACTCTGCCCCTCGTAGAGGATCTCTTATCTCGGCATGGAGCTGGATTCGGTCAACTGGACTCTGCGCCTCACACCAGAGCGAGTCCGGACAGTGTTGAACTGCTTGAAAGCGTTCAAGGGCAGGACAGCAGACCCACTGATATTCTTTCAGAGGCTCCTGGGGCGTATGGCATCTGCAGCCGCTGTAACGCAGCTCAGATTGCTTCATATGAGACCGCTTCAAAGCTGGTTACACGACTGAGTCCCGAGATGTGCGTGGCAGAGTGGCAAGTACCGGGTCTCAGTTACTCCTTGCTGTCGCCAAACCTTCAACCCGTGGGCGGACCCCTCGTTTCTCCGGGCCAGAGTGTGTCCAGGAGTTAGAACAGGTGTCCAGGCATGCTGTGGTCTTCACGGATGTCTCATCCACGGGCTGGGGGGCCACGTACAATGGGCACGCAGTTTCGGGTCTGTGGCCGGGGCCCCAACTGCATTGGCATATCAATTACCTAGAGTTACTGACGGTACGTCTTGACCTGGCCTGGTTCAAGAAGCCGATTAGGGGCAAACATGTACTGGTCCATTCAGAAAACACTGCGGCCGTTGCGTTCACCCACTAACAGGCTGTTCTACGCTTCCGTTGCATGCTCCGGCTCACCCGCCATCTCCTCCTGTGGAGTCAGAAGTTTGTGAGGTCACTTCGTGCCATTCACATCCCAGGTGCGCTGAACCAGACAGCCGACGAGCTCTCTCGTCAGCCGACACCTCCAGGCGAATGGCGGCTCCACCCCCGGAGCGTCCAGCTGATATGGGACCACTTCGGAGCCGCGCAGGTAGACCTGTTGCCTCTCCAGAGTCGACCCATTGCCAGTGGTACTATTCCCTGACCAGGGGTACCTGGTCACACAGCTGGCCCCGGGACCTATGCAAGTATGCGTTTCCCCCAGTGAGCCTTCTTGCACAGACACTGTGCAAGGTCAGGTAGGACAAGGAGAAGGTCTTGTTAGTTGCGCCCTACTGGCCCAACCGGACCTGGTTCCCCGAACTCACACTCCTCGCAACAGCCCCTCCCTGGCCGATCCCCCTGAGGAAGGACCTGCTTTCTCAGGGACGGGGCACTCTTTGGCACCCGCGTCCAGACCTCTGGAAACCCCATGTCTGGTCCCTGGACAGGATGTGGAGGTTCTAGGTGGCCTGCCACAAACAGTGGTAGACACCATCACTTCGGCTAGGGATTCCCCCTCTACGAGGCCACTCTACGCTCTGAAGTGGAACCTGTTCGTCGAGTGGTGCTCTTCCCTCCGGGAAGACCCCCGAAGGTGTTCGATTAATGTTGTGCTTTCTTTTCTGCAGGATGGGTTGGGGCAAAGGATGTCTCCCTCCACCCTCAAAGTGTACGTCACAGCAATAGCGGCATATCACGAGGCAGTAGACGGTAAAGCACAACTTAATCGTCAGGTTCCTCAGAGATGCAAGGAGACTGAATCCTCCTCGTTCAACCTCGTTACCCTCTTGGGACTTAGCCCTGGTGCTCAGAGCACTGCAGGGTCCTCCATTTGAGCCTTTGCAATCTGTTGAGCTTAAACGTCTGTCCATGAAGAGAGTACTCCTGACGGCATTGGCGCTCTTCGTGCTTACGTTGACCGGACTCAAAGCTTTAGAACCTCACAGCAGCTCTTCATCTGTTACGGAGGCCAGCAGAAGGGAAAGGCTGTCTCCAAGCAGAGGTTAGCCCACTGGAAAGTGGATGCTATCGTCTTGGCTTACCAGTCCCAATACGTGCCTTTCCCATTCCTTGTCCTACACTCCTTGTCCACAAGGAGTGTAGCTTCCTCCTGGGCGCTGGCTCAAGGCGCCTCGCTGACAGATATATGTAGAACTGCGGGCTGGGCAACACGTAACACGTTCGCTAGATTTTTTTGCCTCCGTGTAGAGCAGGTATCTTCCCGCATCCTCTCCCCTAGTGGCCAGTAGCGCTAAGTACCCGTTCTAGTGTCGGCTTGCAACAGCACTGCCGCCCTCAGGGCCGGATACGTGCGTCTATTTTGCTCCAGTTGAGTTCCCCGGAAATTGCTAACCCTGTGAGTTCCTCCGCCACCCCTTCGGTGTCAGATGTTGTGGCCGTCTGACGCCAGGCCTGCACCCGTATGCTTGTGGAACGTGTGTGTAGGCTGGGTTCCATATGTGTTGGTCCCCTCACGGCGACCCCATATGTGTATTTCCACGGTACCTGCTACCCTACTCGGCTAGCCCCGTGTCTTTCCCTTGACAGAGCCCCGCTCTGTCGTCTCTGGGTGTGTTCTTTCCCCCCTGGGACCAGGTTGGATCCACCCCAGAGACTGCCATATGTTGCACTACCCTGATAGGTTAGTCCTTATGAGTATTCCACCTCTCCTCCCTTGGAGGACGTGGCTCTGCAGTGTACCATCTCCCGAGACGGGCATGCTTTCCCAGTGTTATCCAATAGTCACGCTGAGTGGGTCTTGCAGGAACAGCAGTGACTGTCCTTCCCTGCCGGGAGCCCTGACTCCCACACCAACATAGGAGTGGTCCAGCGAGCTCAGGCAGGGCGCTGGAAGGGCCAGCATCCCTGGCGTGTTGGTAGGAATCCCAATTCGTCGGTCAGTTCCGATGTAAGTTGAATGTGACCGACTGAAAGGGAATGTCTCGGTTACGTATGTAACCCTCGTTCCCCAAAGGAGGGAATGGAGACGTATGTCTTGTCGCCAGGGGCTGTGCTTCAGCTGAAGGCCCGAGTCACTTAGTCCTCAGTTGAAAAGCAATGATGTGGTATTCCACTTCCGTATTTTTACCCGCGTTGCGGGGCGGTGCTTGGAATGCGTGAACCACATGCCAATGTCCATTGGCTCATTTTTAATCACTCGAAGTAGAATGGTCTCTGAAAACAGATCCCAATTCGTCGTTCAGTTCCGACGTACGTCTCCATTCCCCCCTTCAGGGAACGAGGGTTACATACTTAACCGAGACGTTATCTTTTGTAAGGGTGTTTATCAGTCAAATTCATACAAAATTTTTAATTCAATAGGTAGGAAATATGATTAGTAAGAGAAATACTGTTAATGAGAAGACAAGCACTGGACTGTGGCAGGATAGAAATGTATTTATTATTCAGAATGCAAATTTGGAAGGGAAAATTTCAGCAGGCTGTAGCGGTGTAGCGGTGCCCTGCTTCACTTATCGGAAATAGGAAGTGTGATAAAGGCCTTTTGATAACGACATGGAATTTTAGACTTTACTTACCAGAAGCCGTCTTTCCCTCTCTTCAGAAGAAGCTGAGAAGATTATGCACTCCTCCTTGCACAGCAGTCACCGGCGTCGGTTACTCCAGGCATGGGGAAAATGAACACACAAAAGATCATCAAGTCTGAGATAAAATTAACAATTATCGCTTCAACAGCATCAAAATAATTCAACCTTTATTACATATTGCCGATTCATTTCCTTAAGTGAAACTAATTCTTTATCGGGTTGTTCGCGAAGAGAAATAGAAATTATGAATTAAAATGTGAATCTGTGTATAACCCTCTATTAACAGACTTCTAAATAAGACATAAGAAACCCAGTATATTAAAAGTGTCTCATCATTTCAATAAAAGAGGTCGTAAAGACTTGAGGCAAAAACATCAAATATTTCCATTTAAAGCCCTTTTCTGACTTTTACCACCTTCAAATAAATCTCAAAATACTCCTGTACTAAAACTATCGTTAAAGACTTTATCTTTACTTACCATAAACAGTGTTTCACTCAGTTCCATCAGAAGACGCTGGGAAAATGGCGGCTTCTCGCACTGGTGTCGTCCATGTTATTAACATGACATGCAAGCTCTTTAACGGCCTGGTTCCCTACCCAGCACCGCTGGGTTACAGATTAAGCATGACCTTCAACCCAAATTGGGCTAAATCAACCCAGCGTCCTTACCCAACAGTCTCAACCCATTTTTGTATACACTGTTACGGAACAGAGACTCACAACAAGGATGGTAATGATGTGAAACAGCTTTATTTAATTCAGAAGGTAATGGGAACTAACAGGTGAGTAGATCTGATGTTGAGGAATGCAGACAAATGGTGAATGGGAATACTAACAGTCCTTTTGCATTGCAGATGGAAGAGGAGCTTGTGGATGGCGTGGAAGATTACAGCTGAAGAACACACCTTGGCAGGGAGACTGGTGAGTTTCTGGAACTCGGAGTTGGAGGCACAAAAGATCAGGAAGACGATGGAGACACGTAACATACACTTGTAGAAAGTAAGTGCTGACAGGTAGGTGAGTCCTCAAACAAGACAAGACAATGCAAAAGAGTGAGGAGTGTGCTGATATGCTGCCTGTAGTGATGTGGGGATGAGGTGGAGGGTGATTAATACTCTGGTGATCATGACTGGGTGATTGCTGACTGTGAGCAGGTGAGCAGAAGAAGGGATGATGAAAAATGCAGCTGTGACCGTGACATTTACCTTTAACTGAAACTGTATTTAATTCAGCTGCCTAGGGGAGTCCAAAATTGTCTGCACACCAGATCTGAAAGCACTTCTCAGCCTCTTCCACCTTCTTCTTCTCCTCCATCTTATCTTCAGCCGTCTGATCATCAGTTCTTCTGTAATAAACTCTGACAAGCTCTTCATTGAACCTCTTTGGCAGGAAACTGGACAGCTGTCAAAACAAGACAAATATCACACACCATGAGTTTTATAAAGATCATGGAGTAAACTCACTGAGCCCAACACTGAAAAAAAGAGTTTCAAGCTCCAGTCCAAATTGTTTACCAAAAGTGCATTGGTAAGGAATAAATGACACTCATTTTTAAAAATGCTGCAATGGTCCGAGATAAAACTTTCATGAGAACCTGATAATCTTTAATGGTAGAAGCTTGATTGGGTTTCCTCTTGCTGTAGAAATAGACATAATCAATGGGGTTTTTGTCCTTCATGCCGTGATCCAGATCAACCACCTGGGTAAGAGATGAAATAATGAAGATATGAAGGCAAAGGTGAATATAAGAGTGTGTAACCCTGGTTATTCCCTGCTTTATGCTCTCTTCTCACGACTCCCCACTGTTTATGTTATCGTGAGATTTGCCCAAGTATCGCGAGATTTGATACGGAGGCCGCGTCATTTCCCTTTAAATATGGCGTGTGCGCTGTTGATTTGTGTGTGTGTGGGAGTCGATGTGGTGAGCTGCTGCAGGTAGGCGTTTAACCCTGTAATTGTATTATATTGATTCACTAAACTACCGGTCTTGAACTGTTATGCCTGTCAACCTTTTTAGATGCCTCCATTTCATGTTGAGACTGCTGTGTTGAGTGATTTAATGAGACGGGAACTGGTGAGTGTCATTTGTTTGTATCATATGGCGCTAAAAGACTAGTGCTCTTGTGTGTGGCATATATGAATTTATTAGCCAGTGCTGGCTGTACTTATTTATTACTGAATCAGATTTCGTATATGTATATATTATGTGCTTAATTGTATCGAATTTATATGAATAATGCACTAATATTTGATGACATTTATAGCAATATTGATGTTTGATTGTGAAATGGTTCACTATTTAATGCTGAAATTTTGGATGATATTGTTTATTTATAGAGTACTCTTGTTGCTATATGCAGGACAAAGTTGAATCATGTACATGACGATGATGATGATATGATTGATTGATATGATTATGATAATATCATGACATTATGATATTAAATGATTGTTATTTCATTGAATTGAATTCCGAATTGAATTGATTGAATTCAGTGTTATTCATTGCTTGGTCCTGTTTATACAGGCCAGGTTCTTGTATGGATGGCGAGCTACTAGGCCCTGAACCGAAGATTAAGAGTGCAAGCATCTGCCGGTGTGGTAGGAGGCGCTGAAGTTGCTTCCCTCACACACCCCCGCACACTATTATACACTTCCATATATTTTTGCACATTCATTTTATTTTATGGACTGATCTTTTCATGAACATTAACTGATTGTCGGACTTTGCCCATTGTGTGGGTGTGCATAAACGGCTGCTGAATCCAAGCACTTGAATTGTTGCGTATGAACTGAACTGAGAACACTTAGATCTGTTTATTAACAATTATGAACTCAATACTATCTTTGTGTACATGTAAATATTGTAATTGTCTGTCAACTTATGTCACTGTAATATATCACATCTTTGGGTACCGCAATCTTGTGTCTGTGTTTCATTAAGCACAACCTTTTCCTCCCTGAGCTGAATTTGGTTCTTCTGATACTGGTCCAATATTCAAATCTACTATTGCAGTATTTATACACGTTACAAGTGGTATATAACTTACATAAACTGGTAAATCTCCAATGTTCAGGCAAACGGCAGGGTCTGTAGGTTTGTACTTCTGCACTGCGGCTTTCCATGTTTCTGTCAGCTCTTCCTGAATTTACAGTTTTAGAAGGTTAGTCAGTTACATAGGGTAAATCAAACTACATTGTGTTTTTCAGTTTCTGTCCAACCTTTGTTTTGTTTTCCTCAGTAAGACGAGCTTCTCCCACAAACTTTGGCAGTTTTCTTCTGCCGATCTTGTCCAGGATGTCTCTGGATTTCTTCAGGTTCTCAGTAGTGGAGGACGAGATCTGCTCAAAGATTTCATCTGACACAAGATTCATTATCATTAACTAAAATAGACTTTTCTGACAATGTAGTGTAAAAGTATTATCAAATAACTTTTTGCAGACAGTTACATAATTTTTCTGATGGATAAAACAGAGCATGGCAGAAAAAATAAAGCTAATTTATTTTAACCTTATTCATTTAAATTAATTGTTTAACAATCATTTTGAGTAGAGGTCCCCAAAACCAGAAGTGCTACTCATATTATATAATGTGGTAGACTTGTTTGGAAGGTGTATACATTTTTGAGTTTTTCTGCTTTCAGCTCACCTGTGAGTTTGCTGTATTCCTCTGCTGTCTTTATGGCTTCAGAAATCTTCAGCATATCTTCAGGTTTCCCTTCATGAAGGTTACGATCAGCTAGTACGAGCGCTTCTGAAAGCCTAAAACACAGAAAAACATATGAACTAGTGTTTAAAACATGTATAAAGAGCGCAGTCAACTGAATGCTGAATTTTTATAGGAAGAATAAGTGAGGCAGGAGGTTTAATTTTGTGTGATCTCACATCGACTCAAACAGAGAGACTCACATGTCTTCAATGATGTTGCAGATCTTGTGCTGGTAGGCCTGGCGATGGAGAGTGTATCGGGTGCGAAACATGTCATAAACATTATCTGCTTCCTGTTAGACACACAAACACCAGAGCGTCATAGATCCAGTTCCCATAATGCAGTGTTCACATTCAAGAGTTTTAAATGTCATTTTGACCTGACAATTTAAAGCAGAGAATAAAACTACAAAAGAGATTTAACGACTGAAAAAATCAGACACTATTATTTGTTATATTTAACAAATGAGCTTTAAAACTCTTTCTGAGGTCTTTAACCTTACACTTTCGTGTTTGTCACGTCCTCATAGGTTGCTGTAGGAGCCAAAATGTGTATGGCTGGGTGATGTTATTCTTGTTTTGAACACTGAGTGGCGCTGTGAACATTACTGAGAGATCAATGTATATATGTAGCCTTCCTTATGCTGTAGGTAGGTGTTTTGACCCGGAAGGGCAAAAAGGTTTTGACCGCAATAGCGGTGAACGTATGTAAACTTCCCTTGGGATGAATGTATTGAATACAAAAATGGAC
Source organism: Gobio gobio (assembly GCF_949357685.1). Classification (NCBI taxonomy): domain Eukaryota; kingdom Metazoa; phylum Chordata; class Actinopteri; order Cypriniformes; family Gobionidae; genus Gobio; species Gobio gobio. Next base: position 65,867,685 of record NC_137099.1, read on the forward strand.
ATTATGCACTGTGGTGTTTGTGGAGCCAATAAACTCTGTATAGTGATGCAACAGGAGAATGGTCTTCTCGTTATTATGGACGAAGTAAACAACGTAACACCAAAGAAAGTGAGTCAACCTAACTTTTCCGGGACCAAGACAACTCAGTAGCTTAAAGTATTAGATTTAGCTCCTACAGTTGCAGTGTGTGTTTGTTAAATTAATTGGAGTATAAATGGGCACAAACCCAGCTTAATCATGTCAGACACCAAGCCAAGTGCGTGTGTGGGACCGGAAACCCGATCTGACCACACGTCACAGGCCGGCAGGCCCAACACCAAGCCATGTGCAACTTTCTCGACCACAACCACGACCGAGTCAAAATAACCATGCAAGTTCATCAAATCTTCTTCAGTCAATGCAGAGGAAATCGATTACAACTTCAACACCAAGACTTTCACCTGTGATTGTACATCAGATACTCTTCAATCTCTCAGGCAAATGCAAGTAACGTACGATATACTAAATCGATGTCTAGTTAGTCAAAGCTGTGAACCCCTTGGTTCAAACAAAGGAGCTTGCAATCATAACTGATGGTTCTCCCAGGTGTTTTTCATAGCTTCATTCCTCTGTTCTGATCTGGTTCTTCAACCACTTTCACTTTCCATTCTACCCCATATGTGTGATCTTGTGTGTGTGTGTGTGTGTGTGTGTGTGTGTGTGTGTGTGTGTGTGTGTGTGTGTGTGTGTGTGTGTGTGTGTGTGTGTGTTTATTTTATTTTAGTTGTTGTTTGTGATTTAGTTAATAAAACTTGTACGTTTGGTTCTGACACCCAGCCTGCAAACAAATTTTCACTTAAATTATCGATTTTGCTACACACTCTTAGCGCTATAAATGCAAAGGCAGAATTATTTTTCTGTGGCCATGAAAAAAACCCTTCACTTAGAATTAATTAATAATCAGTCCTGAGAGTTCACAGGATGAACTGATTGATTGATTGTAATGTTAATGTAGCTGCATCAAGTTACTCTCATTAACTGATTCAAATGTTCATGATGAAACATTATTAATATTTCCCCTTTGAGCTAACTCGCTACATAGAGTAGATGATTCTTGAGTATACTCAGTATGCCATATTCAGTATGTGTGTGATTGGTTAGTAGTGTAATTGTCTTGTGCACCTTGTCTCTGAAGCAGATGTGATTTCTCCCGTTCACTTCACAGACTCGAGCGAACTTCAGCAGACGATGATGGTCAAAGCTGTTTCGAATGCCGAGGTGATGACAGTCTCTGTGAGATTTAAATATCATATATATATATATATATATATATATATATATATATATATATATATATATATATATATATATATATATATATATATATATATATATATATATATATATATATATATATCATAACATTAAATATCGTCCCCTTGGAATTATAAGGTTCTATCTGACATTTTTGTCAAAATTTAGTTATTCACATATTCTAATTCTGTGACAACTTCTTTACATTATGTGATGTAGTTTTTTAAGTTTTTAAGCTTTTTGGAACTTTTTATTAAGCAAATAAAAAGGTTCTTTCTACACAGTCAAATGGAATGAAAAAAATGCAAAAAACTTTAAAGCTCAATATCTCCAAACCAGTCGGAATGCAGATAGAACCTTATAATTCCAAGGTGGCGATATGTATTTCAAAATGCAAAATGTCTAATAATAATTACCGTGCAAAATAGTCCCATTTGTCCACATCAATGCCGTTCTGTTTATTTGCCACAATCTCATACAGGAAGGATTTGTCTTCAGTTCTGCCCTTGTATGTCCACTGAAAAGTAAAGAAAAAGCTGTAAGTAAATCAGACTTCATTCATGCTAACACATCACAAACAGCTGGAGTATCAGTATAAACAGCTGGAGTATCAGTATGAACAGCTGGAGTATCAGTATGAACAGCTGGAGTATCAGTATGAACAGCTGGAGTATCAGTATGAACAGCTGGAGTATCAGTATGAACAGCTGGAGTATCAGTATAAACAGCTGGAGTATCAGTATGATCAGCTGGAGTATCAGTATGAACAGCTGGAGTATCAGTATAAACAGCTGGAGTATCAGTATAAACAGCTGGAGTATCAGTATGATCAGCTGGAGTATCAGTATAAACAGCTGGAGTATCAGTATGATCAGCTGGAGTATCAGTATAAACAGCTGGAGTATCAGTATGATCAGCTGGAGTATCAGTATGAACAGCTGGAGTATCAGTATGAACAGCTGGAGTATCAGTATGAACAGCTGGAGTATCAGTATGATCAGCTGGAGTATCAGTATGAACAGCTGGAGTATCAGTATGAACAGCTGGAGTATCAGTATGATCAGCTGGAGTATCAGTATGAACAGCTGGAGTATCAGTATGAACAGCTGGAGTATCAGTATGAACAGCTGGAGTATCAGTATAAACAGCTGGAGTATCAGTATGATCAGCTGGAGTATCAGTATAAACAGCTGGAGTATCAGTATGAACAGCTGGAGTATCAGTATAAACAGCTGGAGTATCAGTATGATCAGCTGGAGTATCAGTATGAACAGCTGGAGTATCAGTATGAACAGCTGGAGTATCAGTATGATCAGCTGGAGTATCAGTATGAACAGCTGGAGTATCAGTATGAACAGCTGGAGTATCAGTATGAACAGCTGGAGTATCAGTATGATCAGCTGGAGTATCAGTATGAACAGCTGGAGCATCAGTATGAACAGCTGGAGTATCAGTATGAACAGCTGGAGTATCAGTATGAACAGCTGGAGTATCAGTATGATCAGCTGGAGAATCAGAATGAACAGCTGGAGTATCAGTATGAACAGCTGGAGTATCAGTATGAACAGCTGGAGTATCAGTATAAACAGCTGGAGTATCAGTATGAACAGCTGGAGTATCAGTATGAACAGCTGGAGTATCAGTATGATCAGCTGGAGTATCAGTATGATCAGCTGGAGTATCAGTATGATCAGCTGGAGTATCAGTATGAACAGCTGGAGTATCAGTATGAACAGCTGGAGTATCAGTATGATCAGCTGGAGTATCAGTATGAACAGCTGGAGCGTCAGTATAAACAGCTGGAGTATCAGTATGAACAGCTGGAGTATCAGTATAAACAGCTGGAGTATCAGTATAAACAGCTGGAGTATCAGTATAAACAGCTGGAGTATCAGTATGATCAGCTGGAGTATCAGTATGAACAGCTGGAGTATCAGTATAAACAGCTGGAGTATCAGTATGAACAGCTGGAGTATCAGTATGATCAGCTGGAGTATCAGTATAAACAGCTGGAGTATCAGTATGATCAGCTGGAGTATCAGTATAAACAGCTGGAGTATCAGTATGATCAGCTGGAGTATCAGTATGAACAGCTGGAGTATCAGTATGAACAGCTGGAGCGTCAGTATAAACAGCTGGAGTATCAGTATGATCAGCTGGAGTATCAGTATGAACAGCTGGAGTATCAGTATGATCAGCTGGAGTATCAGTATAAACAGCTGGAGTATCAGTATGATCAGCTGGAGTATCAGTATGAACAGCTGGAGCATCAGTATGATCAGCTGGAGTATCAGTATGAACAGCTGGAGTATCAGTATAAACAGCTGGAGTATCAGTATGATCAGCTGGAGTATCAGTATAAACAGCTGGAGTATCAGTATGAACAGCTGGAGTATCAGTATGATCAGCTGGAGTATCAGTATAAACAGCTGGAGTATCAGTATGAACAGCTGGAGTATCAGTATGATCAGCTGGAGTATCAGTATGAACAGCTGGAGTATCAGTATGAACAGCTGGAGCATCAGTATGAACAGCTGGAGTATCAGTATGAACAGCTGGAGTATCAGTATGAACAGCTGGAGTATCAGTATGAACCTGCTGGAGTATCAGTATGAACAGCTGGAGTATCAGTATGAACCTGCTGGAGTATCAGTATGTACCTCATCAACTGAAGCTTTTGCCCCTTCGATTAACTCTTTAATGAAGGCGACGTCTCTATTGTCCAGGCCGTGCTCTTTCAACACATTCTCATTCTCAGCCTTCAAATTCTTCACAATGTCATCAAACATCTGCACTGACATCTGCTCGTGCTGCAGTAAAGACACAAATACAAATAAATTAGAGCTGCAACTAACGATTATTTTTTCTGTCGACTAATCTAACGATTATTTTTTCGATTAGTCGACTAATCTAACGATTATTTTTCCAGATTAATCTTATTATTCTTTTTTACTGATTATTGTATTTCAAAGAGGGTAGTGAATTTATATATTATTTTAACATGAAATCAATGAATGATGACAATATTAATTGTATTTCAGGAAGGGTAGTGTACATAGTATGCCATTTTATAATGAAATATATGAACACAAGAAGCTTTTTAAACATAATATATAATGATACTATTCATCATAAAATGTATACAGAGTAGGCCTAATTAGGAAAAGTTGTTTACTATAGTAGTTGAGTATGATTTACTTATTGATTTGTGTCAATAGTAAACGAAAATGCACTTGTATTTATCTGCAAAAGGTTCACATACAGGAGCTTTCAGCATAGTTTTAATGTATAACTAGTCGTCTATTTTGAAGATACATGTGCATAAACAACGACTAAAGCTGCCAGAAGTTTTTGCCCAAACTTCAAAGACACATTTAAATGATTAAAGCTAGAGGCCTATCTTAACTTTAATGTTACTTTAATCATGTAAACTACCTATATACAGCAAGTTATTATGCATATGTGTTTGGGACAGAGCGGAACCAGGTCGCATTAACAGGAGATATATGCAGCCCATAATAAATAAAAGCACGAGACGTACTGGGGTCGGAGAAGAACACCGGAAAATGTGACCGTCTGTTGCAATACACGCGCCACGGTTCAGCTGCGCGAGAGAACACTGGCAGCAGGGTTGCCAGGTTTACACAACAAAACCCACCCATTCGTTACTCAAAACTAGCCCAAAACAAGCCCAATCGCGTTTCGGGGAGGTTCTCTGGTAAACATCGCGTTCGGGGGGTTAAATATGTGTGTTTTTTTGCTTCAACCCGCGGACATGAGACACAGCCCGCGGCAACAGTGTAGAAGTAGCCCAATTCCGCGGAAAAAAGCGGACTTGGCAACACTTACTGCAGTGTGAAAGCTCCCGCTCTCCACGCGCACAGCTTCTGCTCTGCCACCGCGTGCAGTGTGAAACCGGAGTAACAGAGCGAACAAAGCACAGTTTTATTCGGCTTCTGTTTAAAGTACTGCCACACTTTTGAATGCCGCGGTCTGGCTTTATATGATAAATGATCATTTTCACTATGCCCGGGAGCAGAAGCTGCCATTATTCTAGATCTTCTGTTCCATTCTAGAACGTAAATAATGTGCCGCCGACGCGTCGACGCATTTCACGCACGTCGACGTATTTTCGTAGTCGACGTCATCGACGACGTCGACGCGTCGTTGCAGCCCTAAAATAAATACAGCTGAGATAATAAATAAATATGTTACAGAGCCCAATTGCACTGAGTGTGTGAGCAATGTGTCCATTCTCACCTTCCACTTTTCAGGAATGTCATCAGGCAAGCCTAAGAAAAAGAAGCAGGTCTAATGTGGATTGTAAGTCATGTTATGCACATAAACAAACTCTTTCAGGTTAATTTACAAAATGTAACAATAGCCTTATTCAGATGGGACACACAGGAAAATCCCCAGTGTTAAGGCCTGTTCACACCGGGACGATTTTTGCGTGCGTTTATCGCCGACGTTTAATGCCTCGTGACTAAACAATAGCCGCCAATGTGATTGTTCACACCGACGCACAAAACGGCAGGCGTAAAAGCGTCATTTAAAAAAAAAAAACGCCTCTTGCTGAGCACGCATTGATACAACGAAGAAGTAGTTAGTAGACTAAGAAGAAGATGAACAGCTAATGCTGCTTGCCAGTTACCAAAAAGTGTGTGAATGGTTTTGGCCAAAGACATAATATGTCTTGTGGGTTTTGGCAAGCACGTAAATACTGTCTCTCTTCTTCTTCTGTATGACAAGCGAGTGTCAGAAGCATAAAGTGCCGCAGCACCACCTTGTGTACTGGGAGCGCTATCTACTGAATTTGCACGTTTACTCAGCGCAGTGAAAATCGCTTGGGTTTGAACACTCAAGACGCGCCGAAAAACTTCACGAAAAACGCTGGTGATAAGCGCGCACGATATTCGTCCCAGTGTGTACAGCCCTTTAAATGTACATATAGTATGTGTCCATGCTGCATGGTGTTAAAATGACACTGAAGCAGTGTTGAAGTTAATGAGATAATTGTGTGATTAATTAAGTGATAATTGACCACTAGTGGTGACACCTGATGGTAATAAACAGAATCATTGAAGGAAAGAGAAACAACAAGAAAAGAAAAAAGAGACACAACTGACTTCCAGCCATTACACATTATTACACTTATTATTAACCAGTTTGACTTTATTTCTGTCAAACATCTACAAAAGTTCTTATTGAGAATTAATAGAGGTTTAGATGTTTATGTCTGAAGTCATAATGATGGTTATAAGTGTTTACTTTATTTGGACTCGAGACTTTTGACTTTTTTAGTTTCCTACCAAATGCGAATAGAGCGTCCAAATCGCGTCTACCGCATCTAGTTGGGCGCTTGAACATTTTTAATCCATTCGCGCGTCCGCGGCGAATTGGACGCCCGTAAAAATCGAGCGTTTGAAGCGAAATAGACGCGCGTTCAAGGCGCTCCAGGAGTAATATGTCAATCATAAAACACCACTCTGCCTCTTTTCATTTTCATTAAAAATATAAATTAAACATTAATAGCCACACAAATGTGGTCCAGGTAACTCCAACCTTATAGGAGTTAAATATCCTAAAAAAATGTAATTAAGTTGTGAAACTTCTCTTTGCCCTCAGTCAAAACGATTTGGCAGACAACAAATTATAGATTCATGACACCAAAGATCGACCGTTAGATCCACACAAGACGATCTTATGTTTAACCACAACAGAGCCAGCGGCAGACGTCAGAAGGACTGGCCGAGGAAAGGCTGTTCTCGCCGGGGTTATGAGCTGTGATTGCCCGGGGATCGCCTGGATCTCACAACCCCACAAACACAAGATTATTTTTTTTAAATAGGCGCTCTCTTTATAAATAAACCACAGATTTGAGCTTTAAACAACTACTTTCTCACCTGAAAAAGTCTTAAAACTACATTTTGTGACACAATAGTAGCATTTTTAAATTATGCAGGGTTTCTCATCACGTCACTTTACCACGTGACCACAGCGAGCAGGCTCCTGATTGGTTAACGTGGCACGAATTCACGCCAAAGTTCCGATTTTTCAACTCAGGCGTCAGACGTGAATTCGCTTCAAATGCGTGAATGGACAAAAAGCAACACTCGCATATAACGCGGCAATTGCGCAAGGCGCTCAATTCGCGTCATTCGCATGAACTGGACACGCGAATGAGGTGGAATCGCGTCTAACACGCCGCAGGGCCTCCAGACACGCGTCAACGCGCCTTTCCATTGACTTAACATTCAAATCACTCGCTCCTGACATGTAAGGGGGTGCACCCCTTTCGGGCAGCTCTTGCATCAAAGACAGCACCAGTGAAATGTCACAGGTTGCTAGGTCTTCGCTCCGGGCTGCACACCAGCCTGAGAATACGGGCCATTTAAGGGCTTAGAGGCATCTTGTAGATCGGGCCCCAGCCTTGATAATGGTGCTCAATAACCTCGCTGGGAGGCTCGTAGGCTCCTGCCAAGAGGCCAAACATGGAAGGCCCACAACTCAGGTTGGGGGTGCCACATTGTACCTTACGCTTGGGAAAGAAGGTCCTTCCTCAGAGGAATTGGCCATGTCAGCAGCTGAATCATCTCGGGGAACCATGACTGTCTCCACCAGAGAGGGTCCACCAGAAGGACTGTGCATCTGTCTTCCCTGAGGGAGCAGCGCGACTGGACAGGAACCATTCATTCAAGCACCTGCGTGTGGGATCCTCTGTGGCAGACCACTCTAAACCGAGCTATTCCATGGCTTTTGATAGGATGCGGATCATCTCGGCATCCATCCATATAATTATATTAATTAATAATCAATTAAAAGACATATACGTCATACGTGATTTACGCAAGCACAGCACATGACCTTCTGTAATGCCCACGTCTAGAAAATACACACTCTCACATCAGATCTTACTCCCGTTCGAATCGGTATATGGAATCACAGACATTGAGTGATAAGAATTGTTACTCAAATGTGGTTTAGAAAACTAGTCCCGTCCGAATAGGACTAATGACATGAGTAAGAAAGGTGTGTCCACAGAGACTTACCTCTTATTTTTTTTATTTTTTTGGTTTCAGGAATAACCAGACCATCAAATACATGGGAACCTGGACCATGACCTAAAAATAAAGAGACACTTGATACTTCTAGGAATGATTATCATAAGTCTGTGCTCATTTGACGAGGGCTTGGATGAGTTGAGACTCAAATAATATTGGATTATTTTCACTTTCCATAATCATACTCACCCAAGTCGTGACACAGTCCAGCGATCTGAACACACAGGAAATCCTGTTTGGTGATTTTGAGCTCTGGCTGATTGTCATGAAGAATCTTGACCAGACAACCTGCTAAATATGCCACTCTAACACACACACACACACCACAGTTTACTACTAAAAACACTGAATCTAGCAAAAAAATTAAAAACAGTTTTACACTTGCATGTCATGTAAAAACATCAGCATCAGAGAATCGTGAACGTGCAAATGTAGTCAAATTATAGAAATATTAACTTTAAGGGCCAGCTTTACTAAAAGCTTGCAACCAGGCAAACCCTCTTTTGGTGTTAAAAAACTACTGTCAGGATTTACTAAAGACACGCAGTGGAAAAATTTGTGCTGAAAATGCTTGGACAGGGTTATTTTAGCATTTGATCTTATTGCATATGCATTTGTAGGAGTTCCCCTTTCAGACGCAAAATGTATGAGAGGAAAGTATTTAAATGAATCAGGCAAGGTGATTTACAAAGGTTTGCACTCGTCAATTAGTGGTGTTTGTGCCATTATTTATATCCCCCAAAAAAGCGCGTCTTCAACCAGACGCTAACAGGTAGATTGCGTTGGTCATCATGGAAATGATCCAGCTGTGTTCACTAATTTGCGTGTGCGTCATCAGTAGATCACGCGCAGAACTTTACACTCCCATCTGTGCTTTTTTTGGAATTGCGCTCTCATGCTAATTTGCCCTGTTTAGTAAATCTGGCCTCAACAGTTATTAACTTAAATATAATTTCTTAATCAAAGTAAAAAAAAAATTATGAGTATAATATCTCACCCAAGAGAGTGCTCGAAGCGATTGTGAGAAGCGCCCGGATACACTAGATATGTTCCTCCGAGCTGTTTGATATGCCGGAGTCTCTGAAACTGAGGCGTATCTGTGATCTTCACCAGCAGGGGGTGCAACTCAATGTGACCATGAATGGGGTCATTGAAAATCTACAGGATACAAAACACACCGGTTCATCGCACGAACATTCAATGCATTTTGTGACTTAGCATGTACAAAAACCATGTAGTTGCAAAAACTACTTTTGTGGGTGAATTCACAGAGCAGTTCATGAGTGAAATGCATCCTGACTGGTGATATGAGTAATTTAATAATTTACTCAACCAATTCTTTTCAAGCAATGATTCATTTAGGAACAAAGTGCTGCTTGTTTGAGTTTGTTTTGTTGCAAAAATAGAGAAGTAAAACACATTTATGCAATTTCTCCATGAAAGGTGCCTTCTGTTATCCACAAAATGATACGTACATTCATACTTATGTCCACAAAAAGGAAAAAACTTCCCAGATACACAGTAAAATCCCCAGTGTTAAATTAACACTGCTCAGAGCACATATGGTCCCACTCTACAGAGCAGGCATGGGCAACTCCAGTCCTCGAGGGCCACTGTCCTGCAGAGTTTAGCTCCAACCCTAATCAAACACACCTGAACCAGCTAATCAGTGTCTCCTGGATTACTACACAATAAAATCCCCAGTGTTAAATTAACACTGCTCAGAGCACATATGGTCCCACTCTACAGAGTGTTAAAGTAACACTGAATCAGTGTTAAAGTTAATGAGATAATTAAGAGATTAATTAAGTGATGATTGACCATTAGTGGTGAACACCTGATGATAATGAGCAGAATCACTGAAGAAAAGAGAAAAAAGAAAAACACAAAAACTACGACTGACTATAAAAAAAGACATTAAATCTCTGAGGATCTCAGCAGAGGAGAATTAAACAACAGCATTACCAGCTTCACACATTACAAACCAGACTGAATTTATTTCTGTCAGACGTCTACAGAAGCTCTTATTGAGAATTAACAGATTTTTTGTTTGATTTTGTTTAGAAAATTGTTAGTTCTTAATGTGACCTTCATGGTGAATAGTGTTTTGTTTAGTTGGGCAGTTTGGTGACTTTTTAATATTCGTGTTTCTCTGGCTGCTGTAACTGAGTTTGTTATGGCAAGAAAAGCAAGAGTAAACACAATCAGATGCTGTCGGCTGCCCGATGATGAAAATATGATCATTGTGTAGTAATTCAATTAATCGATTTTATATGAGTTTATATGAATTTATTTTAGTATGAGCAATATACCATTAACTTTTTTTTATTGTGATTCTAGAAAAGATCCAGCAGGGTTTTAATCAGAAGAGCTGAATTCGTTTTGAAATAGATTGTACACTAATCACTTCTAACTCCTGCGAGTGTAACTCACACACACACATCAAGAATAAGCCTATGAATCTCAACAATGGTGACATGCTTCATGCCACAATGCATTCTGGGAGCCATAGATGAGTTTTGCGTGACGTACCCAGAATTAATTGCGGCATGAAGCATGTCACCATTGTTGAGATTCATAGGCTGATTCTTGATGTCTATGTGTGAGTATAACTCGCAGGAGTTAGAAGTGCTTATTATGTGATGTGTTATTAAACTGGAGTACAAAACTTATGTACACATTTTTTGATAACCATTTAGTTTATGTGAAGTAAACACTGCTGGATCTTCTGCTGTAGAGTCACAAGGCTACTATAATCAATGACTCTCAGGAGATCAGCAAATAAGGCACTATATGATGATAACAACTGTATCATCAACAACAAGCCAACATCATCTGTCATCAACTTGTCATCAAGAATTTTCTCTTGCTGTTCTCACCGTAATAAACAGTTACAGCGACCAGAGAAAAAAACTGCTGACAAGTCAAAGGTCAAGAGCCCAACTAAAGCAACACTAATCACCATAATGGTAACTTCAAACAACTTTTATTTTCAATAAAACATCAACATCTAAACCTCAATAAGAGCTTCTGTAGACATCTGACAGAAATAAAGTCAGTCTGGTTTGTAATGTGTGAAGCTGGTAATGCTGATTGTGGAGTTGTTTAATCCTCCTCTGCTGAGATCTTCAGAGATTTAATGTCTTTTTTATAGTCAGTCGTAGTTCTTGTGTTTTTCTTTTTTTCTCTTTTCTTTAGTGATTTTGCTCATTATCATCAGGTGTTCATCACTAATAGCCAATCATCACTTAATTAATCTCTCAATTATCTCATTAACTTTAACACTGATTCAGTGTTACTTTAACACTCTGTGGAGTGGGACCATATGTGCTCTGAGCAGTGTTAATTTAACACTGGGGATTTTACTGTGTAGAAGGCTACAGGCAGGTGAGTTTTATCAGGGTTGGAGCTAAACTCTGCAGGACAGTGGCCCTCGAGGACTGGAGTTGCCCACCCCTGCTACAGAGTGTTAAAGTAACACTGAATCAATGTTAAAGTTAATGAGATAATTAAGAGATTAATTAAGTGATGATTGACCATTAGTGGTGAACACCTGATGATAATGAGCAGAATCACTGAAGAAAAGAGAAAAAAGAAAAACACAAGAACTACGACTGACTATAAAAAAGACATTAAATCTCTGAAGATCTCAGCAGAGGAGAATTAAACAACTCCACAAACAGCATTACCAGCTTCACACATTACTAACCAGACTGACTTTATTTATGTCAGACGTCTACAGAAGCTCTTATTGAGAATTAACAGATTTTTTGTTTGATTTTGTTTAGAAAATTGTTAGTTCCTAATGTGACCATCATGGTGATCAGTGTTTTCTTTAGTTGGGCATGACTTTTTAATGTTAGTGTTTCTCTGGCTGCTGTAACTGAGTTTGTTATGGCAAGAAAAGCAAGAGTAAACACAATCAGATGCTGTCGGCTGCTCGATGATGAGAATATGATCATTGTGTAGTAATTAAATTAATCAGTTTTATGACTGAGTATGAGCAATATACTATTAACTTTGTTTTGTTGTGATTCTGGAAAAGATCCAGCAGTGTTTTAATCAGAAGAGCTGAATTCGTTTTGAAATAGATTGTACACTAATCACATTCTAACTCCTGCGAGATTAACTCACACACAGACAACAAGAATCTGCCTATGAATCTCAACAATGGTGACATGCTTCATGCCACAATGCATTCTGGGAGCCATATAATGGCCTTAATTGCTGATCTTCTAAGAGTCATTGATTAGCCTTGTGACTTTAAGGCAGAAGATCCAGCAATGTTTTCATCAGATAAACTAAACGATTATCAAAAAATGTTTACATAAGTTTTGTACTGCAGTTTAATAACACCTCACACAATAAGCACTTCTCACTCCTGCAAGTTTAACTCACACATAGACATCAAGAATCAGCCTATGAATCTCAACAATGGTGACATGCCGCAATGCATTCTGGGTAGATCACACAAACTCATCTATGGCTCCCAGAATGCATTGCGGCATGAAGCATGTCACCATTGTTGAGATTCATAGGCTGATTCTTGATGTCTGTGTCTAAGTGCTTATTATGTGATGTGTTATTAAACTGGAATATAAAACTTATGTACACATTTATTGATAATCATTTAGTTTATGTGAAGAAAACACTGCTGGATCTCCTGCTGTAGAGTCACAAGGCTACTATAATCAATGACTCTCAGGAGACCAGCAAATAAGGCACTATATGATGATGACAACTGTATCACCAACAACAAGCCAACATCATCTGTCATCACCTTGTCATCATCAATTTTCTCTTGCTGTTCTCAATGTAACAAACAGTTACAGCAGACAGAGAAAAAAAATGCTAACAAGTCAAGGGTCAAGAACCCAACTAAAGCAACACTGATCACCATAATGGTGACTTCAAACAACTTTTTTCAATAAAACATCAACATCTAAACCTGAATAAGAGCTTCTGTAGACGACTGACAGAAATAAAGTCAGTCTGGCCCAGATCTGGCCCACATCTGGCACTTGTGGCATACTGATCTGGCCCACATGCTGCGTGGAATGACGGCCCTTGAGTGGCCCACTCCTGTTTGCCAGATCTGGGCAACAAGCAGGCCAGAGTAATGCCACATGTCAGCCAAGAGCAAAGAAATAAACCAGAACTGTTGGAACACCATTTGTCATGGTGACTTCAGATGAAACACATTAGAGTTTGTTAATTCTCAATAAGAGCTTCTGTAGACGTCTGACAGAAATAAAGTCAGTCTGGTTAGTAATGTGTGAAGCTGGTAATGCTGTTTGTGGAGTTGTTCAATCCTCCTCTGCTGAGATCTTCAGTTGATTTCATCTTTTATCTTCAGTTGATTTCATCTAAAGCTGTGGCTGAAGTCAGTTGTAGTTCTTGTCTTTCTGCTCGTCTCTTTTCTTCTGTTCTCTTCTCTCCTTCAGTGATTCTGCTTGTTAACAGGTTTATTAAAGCTGAGCTGATTCCATATTTATTATACACAGATTTTGTGGCTCAGATAAGGTCCAGTTCTGGTTTATTTCTTTGCTCTTGGCTGACATGTGGCATTGCTCTGGCCTGCTTGTGGCCCAGATCTGGCAAACAGGAGCGGTCCACTCAAGGGCCGTCATTCAATGCAGCATGTGGGCCAGATCAGTATGCCACAAGTGCCAAATTTGGGCCGGATCTGGGCCGACACAATGTTGCTATGTGGGGGGTTACACACAGACACCATGTAAGGTGTGCATTTCATAGTATGAGCACAGTGAGGGCACTGAGATTACACTTTTAGCTGACTGTGACCTCACATTGTGACCACATCACAAGTATCTTGGGAGCTCACGGGGAGATCAATGAGAGATCAAATTGTTGACTGGGTTATTAGCAGAAATGTTACATGAGTACGTAGCTTACCTTCATTTGTTCTTTTGAGAAGTCTAAGGAGTATTTCTTCAGGATGTCTTGGAATTCATCCTTAATAAGCTCCCATAACTGTTGTTTCTCAGGCTCTGGAAAAGCAGGACATTTTATATATCCAGTGTAAAATCGCTCCGGTTACTCGCGTAGGCGCAGTAGCACTGCAATCTATGCAATGCTTCACTCTAAAAAGAGATGTGTTAAAAAACAACACACTGAGTGTGTTGATGGTATTTTGACACATGTTGTGTAGATATAACACACAATGTGTGTTAAATGTTACTCTGGATGAACAGCAGTGGGTGTTTTGGCAGCCAATCACATCATGCCTCTTTTTCAATGTATTTTTCAATGTCTTTTTCAAATGTTTTCTCCGCTTTTCACTTGTTATCACTGACCAGACTGACTTTATTTCTGTCAGACAGAAGCTCTTATTGAGATGAACAGGATTTGTGTTGATGATTCAGTGAATGTTTCATCTGAAGTCACCAGAATCGTGATCAGTGGCTCCTTTATTTGAGCTCTTGACCCTTGACTCTTTCACATCAGTTTTTCTCTGTTTGCTGTGACTGTGTGTTTATTATGCACACTTGAAGCAGCAGAAATTACCATGAGAAAACTCTGATCAGATGATAATGTTATCATCGAATACATTTGCTGAGCTCAGACAAGTGTTTGATATCTGAAACTTTACTGTAAAAAATATTTTGCGCTGTTAATAATTATTTTATAATATTGTTGTCATTATCTGCCCATTTGTTTTTAGATACACAGTGCACATAGGATGTTCTAGTCTATGGTGTCACACAGGCACACACACATATCAAGAATCAGCTCATGAATCTCAATAATGGTAACAAACCAAAAGCTTCAGCCCGCAATGCATTCTGGGAGTCACCATAGTACAAAACTCATCCATGACTCCCAGCATGCACTGCAGGATAAAGCGTTTGTCACCATTGTTGCGATTCATGATCTGATTCTTGATGTGTGTGTTTGACGAGTATCTGCTGCAGCTCTAAAATTTCTGAAAACATTGAATTTGTATTTTTTTAAGAATTCATTCTGCACTGCTGGACATCATGGACTAACTTCACAAAACTTTTATAGCTAATAGCACATAAATAAAGTAAATGTTAGAGGTGTGCGATACCGCTAGATTTGGTATAATACAGGGCCAGTATCGCCGATACCGATACCAATATCGATACTTTTTAATAATTAAGGTGGATGCGTCTTCAACCTAGATCTAAATGAATTTTCATGACTTTTAATTTGTTTTTGTGATTTGCATTTTGGGTTATTAATCAGTACTACAAAAGCTTTTGTTCAGAAACAACTTTTGGTTACTTCTGTTTTATTTAAATAAACAAAGTTACAAAATGATTACTTCACAAATATAAAAAATGTAAAAACAAAATCTCTTTTCAAGTAGCATGTTAACAAAAAATGTTTCTCCTCTTTAGTGCACTTCTTTTCAGGATTTTTTTCTTAAATAAACAAAGTCACAAAGTTTTACATACAACGCTCCTCTTTCTCTCTGCTGCCATTCTCCGCCTCTGACTGGCTGTTAGAAATGCGCGGCTGAGCGGCGCGCGCGCCTGACTGCTGGTGGTAGCGCTAGTGGTGAGTCACGTGACGGTACAACACAGGAGAGGGGGAGGAGAGCAGCGTCGAGCACGAGCAGCAGTCTTGAGAGCTTGCTCTGCTCTGTGACAGCAGCAGCATTTTGACAAACACGGCCAGGTCGCAAAACGAGAGAAACTGAAACTTAAGTATCGATATTTTCACGTTGGTATCGATCAATACCGATACCAACGTTGGTATCGATATTATCGATATTAGTATCGATCTGCCCACCTCTAGTAAATGTACACCATCCATTTAATCATAAACTGGATCAGATCTTGAGATTATGACTTGATCAAGAAACTTCTGATCGTGTTTTCTTTCATGCCATAACAAACATATTTGATTAAAATGCAGTTACAGCAGAAAGAGAAGAATTAAAAGACAAGTAAAGGGTCAAGAGCTCAAATAAAGGAGCCACTGATCACGATTCTGGAGACTTCAGATGAAACATTCAATGAACATCAACATCTAAACCTCTGTTCATCTCAATAAGAGCTGGTGTGTGTAGATTCATGATGTCTAAAACATCCAGGTAATACAATAAACAGTCAAACACTCTTTATTAAACGTCAATGGACTAAACACAAGTTAACAATACGTGTCAGTGTTCATCCAAACACGAAGTAACATGTAACACACATCTGACACACGTTGTGTAACTATAACACATTATTGTGTAAAAGGTTTCAACACACTTCTGTGTAAGAGGAATAACACATTAGTTGAGTTACAGGTAACACGGAGATGTGTTAAAGAAAACGACACAGGTTGTGTGTTAAATTTTACGCAACATGTGTTGTCCCTGAGCACACACACTACATGTGTTAACATCTACACAACATGTGTTGTCCCTGAGCACACACACTACATGTGTTAAAATCTACACAACATGTGTTAAAATCTACACAACATGTGTTGTCCCTGAGCACACACACTACATGTGTTAAAATCTACACAACATGTGTTGTCCCTGAGCACACACACTACATGTGTTAAAATCTACACAACATGTGTTAAAATCTACACAACATGTGTTGTCCCTGAGCACACACACTACATGTGTTAAAATCTACACAACACGTGTTGTCCCTGAGCACACACACTACATGTGTTAAAATCTACACAACATGTGTTGTCCCTGAGAACACACACACACACAATATGTGTTAAAATCTACACAACTTGTGTTGTCCCTGAGCACACACACTACATGTGTTAAAATCTACACAAAATGTGTTGTCCCTGAGCACACACACTACATGTGTTAAAACTGACACAACATGAGTCAATTTTTAACACATCTGGTTGTGTTGTTCTCAACACATCATGTTATAAAGCGCGACACACACCATCATTGTGCATTGTATGCAGTGTTTATGTTCTCAAACAAACAGGCCTGAGTAAATAAAAGTTATTTATATAGAATGTTTTATCAGTTGCTACATTTTAATTTAATTCAAAGCACAAACTCTGTCAACTGTTATCTCTTCATGATCTTTTCTCAAAAGCAGCATCGATGTGGTGTTGAAGTGTGAATAATTGAGTTTATAGAGTCATAGAGTTTGAAACATTGTACTTTGTGTGCACATGCGTTCTGTACTCGACTATTGATTAAATGCTTAATAATTTAGTTTCACTTTATTTTTAAAATTACATCTGATTATGTGATTACCTGACACAATTAGTGTGTTAAAATGACTTACACATTTATCGTGTTAAATTTGACACAACGTGTTGTCCCTGAGCACACTCACTACATGTGTTAAAACTAACACAACATGTGTCATTTTTAACACATCTCTTTTTAGAGTGTTGTTGGCGTTATCTCAGGGAACCAAGGTTACATTAGTAACCAGAGAGTTCCCTTATGATACAGTTCATTTACATTGCGTCAGTGTTTTCTGACTCTTATGGGGAAAGTACTGCAAAACGGCCCACTATTAGCGCAGAATGGAAAGCCGTCCTGCGAGTCCATAGGCTGGGGAGCTTGATGCCATGGGGCCCATGGCAGGCAAAAACCCCCCTAAATGTGCGATAAGACAGGCTTGAAATAAACAGTCAGCCCCGCCAGTTTTGAAAAGCCATTTGTCTGTCTAGGTGCACAGACGCAAACCAATCAGACTTCATCAGCATCATAAGCATCAGAAAACACCAACACAATGTGAGAGTACCATATTCAAAAGGGAAATATATTTTAAATAATTGTATTTCCTCAGTTTGTAAACACAAGAGAGCATTTCAGCAATGCATTTAGAGTGGATGTGTATGGGGCAAGACTTTCTAGAAAAGTGCAGCTTATATTTGTGTTCATTTTATCGCTAATATAAATGTTTGTATACAAACTATGAACAGTATTTTTTTCTAATTTAAAATTTTAGCAGTGGGACTATTTTTAGGAAAGTAGTTCAAGTGGATGAAGTTGGTTATGCCTTTCTGACGTAGTTTCTGTGGGCGTTTCTTTTGTCAACAGCTTCCTTTTTTATCCTTGTTAAATCTATCACAATACTCTTTTGCTGAACTTGTTTTTTTTTTTGATTTGTTATAAGTAACAGATGAATATTACTCTAAACATGAAGATGGAAGCAGGAGAGATGTATCACATGAACTTCAGTCAATTATATATACACATTATCAAAGTGAGCTGTGTGCATGAACTGCAAAATTAAATTAAATCATGTATGTCTTCCCTTACCTTCACTTTCTTCATAGGACTTTTTTAGATCTTGGAGATTTTTCCTGTGATCAGTGAGAGTTTTTTTGGTTTGTTCAGATCGAAGCATCTTCACTTTTGTCTTCTTTTTGTGGGTTGTTAAAAACTCAGATGAGGAGGCAATAAAGATCTGTACAACTGCATACAGATTTCATAAATCCAGCAACTCAACTCGCTGGATTACGTGATGGGGAAAGTCATTGTCATGAAACTATGAGGGTGTGTCTCAGACAAACGTTGAGCTTTAGTGAAGGGGAATGAGTCGGATCAGAGCGACTGCTGCTGAAAACACATTCACGAGGTGCTGATCACACAATATTTACTGTATAGTTCCTGTGTATGTATTTGTCTTACAGCTTTGGTAGAGGAGCCTGTTAAGCAAATATATGCAAATGTAATGCAAATATTACATAATACAATGTGAATGTTAAAGGGATAGGTCATGCAAAAATGTACATTTAAGTCATCTTTTACTCCGCTCATGTCATTTCACATCTGTATGAGCTCCTTTCTTCTGTGAAAAGATATTTTGAGAATTTTTTTTTAAATGGGGTTCAGTATTTCGACCAACATTCCTCAAAATATCTTATTCTGAGTCAAAAGAAAAGACATGACCGCAGTGATATAATAGTTATATAACACTGTGATAATGCTGAGTTCATTTGGTATATAATTTTTTTTTATACTGTATATCTTTCCTTTTAAACTTTAGTTCAAATCAGGTGTGTCATGTCAGTTGATGTGTAATGTCCTGAAAAACATAAGACACAAACACTCATCTGAAATACACACCTGAGCAGGTTCAGTCTGTAAGGTGAGGAGTGTTTTGTTTAAATGATCACGAACATAAAATTATTCTGTGGTTGACTTTAATGAAGTATGAATAGTCAGACAATATTTGTTTGAAGAACAGGTGGAGCAGCTTCAGATGATGAACAGATGATCTTTGTTTGAGCTTTCACTGGTGTACACGTCACTCATTGATTCAATGGACTTTGCAAAATAAATATTTAAATGAAAGTTTCTGTGTCCTTAAATAAATAATAGAGCTACAAATATAACTAAAATACAACAAGGATTTACAGAATAAAACGAGCAAAAGGGAAGGAAAAGCCTGTTTTCGGATCTCTTCTCTCACAAAATATGACCCCCCCCCCCCCTTCTCTTTCTTTTTTCTTTCTTGTTTCTTACTTTTCTAGAGACAAAATAAGATGCTCTGTTTGTAATTATAATACTAATATATTTTTGGCTCCATTGATTCCTGTTGTTTATTATAACATTGAAGCTCCAATAAAACAGTATTAAATTATTAGAGCTCAGAACACATCCTGAAATTATATTCAGATTAACCAAAATATTGCATTTGATTTCTGTATTCATAATTTACATTTGCATTAAAATATCTTATTCATAGCACAGATGGCCTTAAATGGCACACATGTACCTTTATAATCTCAGTACAGACTCTATGTGAGCAGTTAAAGAAGTCGTCATTCAGATTCACCTGAGGCAGATTAAACAGGTCAAACAAGGTTTCACAAGAACAATGAAACTTTCAGTGTTTTGATGTAATTGAGTCCAGTTAATCGTGTTCTTCTGTTCATGCAGGAACAGATGAGCAGCTGATCAGTGCTTTCATTTCCATTCATAAACACTTTCACTGTCACTTCAGACTTTGTGTTTGCTATTGTGTCATTTAGCAGAACAATTATTGAACTAAACATTGAGTTGACAAAATGACAAAGAAAGAAAACAAAAAAATATACTGTGCAAAACGTATACTCAAAAAAAAAAAAATAAAGGAGTACAAAATTGTATCTTTTAAGGTACAAGTGGCCGTCACTGGGGTGGGACCCTAATGCTGCTTTCACACCAAACGCGAATAGAGCGTCAAAATCGCGTCTACCACGTCTTGTTGGACGCTTGAAAATTTTGAATCCATTCGCGCGTCCAATTAAATCGATTCACGTTCAAGGCGCTCCAGGAGAAAATGTCATAAAATATCACTCTGCCTCTTTTCATTTTCATTAAAAATATATATCAAACATTAATAGCCACACAGATGTGGTCCAGGTAACTCCTACATTATCTTCACTGCATGTATATTTAAATATCCTAAAGAAATTAAGTTATGAAACTTCTCTTTGCCCTCAGTCAAAACGATTTGGCAGACAACAAATTATAGATTCATGAGAGCAAAGCTCGGCCGTTAGATCTACACAAAACAAACCACTACAGGACATCAGAGCCAGCGGCAGACGCCAGAAGGACTGGCTGAGGAAAGGCTGCTCTGGTTAATGAGCGGTGATTGCCCGGTGATCGCCTGGATCTCACAACTCCAAAAACACAAAAACATTTTTTTTAAATATGCTCTTTATACATAAACCACAGATTTGAGCTTTAAACAACTACATTCTCACCTGAAAAAGTCTTAAAACTACATTTTGAGACACAATAGTAGTATTTTTCAATTATGCAGGGTTTCTCATCACATCACTTTTCCACGTGACCGCAGCGAGCAGGCTCCTGATTGGTTAACGCGGTGCGAATTGATGCCAAAGTTAAAAATGTTCAACTCTGGCTTCAAACGCGTGAATGCACAAAATGGAACCACTCGCGCATAACGCCCAAGACGCTCAATTTGCGTCATTCGCAAGAAATGGACGCGTGAATGAGGCTGACCGCGTCTATTGCGCCGCAGGACCTCCAGATGCGCGTCAACGCGCCTTTCCATTGACTTAACATTGAAATCACTCGCTCCTGACACTACTCACGTTTGATGTGAACACAGCATTAAGGTACCTCTAAGTCAAGTTCAGTCCTAGAGAGCTGATGTCCTGCAGAGTTTAGCTTCAACCCTACCAAGCCACCGCAGTATAGGCGGAGTGTAATGTGGGCCTATGTTTGCAACTTGATAGGAACAGCTTCATTTGAATGACTAGAATGAATTATCAAAAACACCTGGAGAACTGGAGTAAAGAAAGGCTCCTGAGTCAAAACTCTGCAACCCAGAGTCACAAAAAGTCTTGTATATATATATTATAGTTTATTCTTCAGGTTTAAAGTGTTAGATTCTTTCGTTCAGGGGTTTCAGATTTTTTTCTAAATAAAAAGCAGTAAAATGTATTTCCGTTTTTGAATTTATTGTCTATTTTAATTCTATTTTCAAACTCACCACACACAGTAAGGGTAAACAACTGTAATTTATTGAAAGCCTGTTGTTTTCTGAAAAAAAAAATTACACCTTGCACTTGAAGACAGCACATTGTGTTATAATTCTACAGTCAAAAAAACTAATTACGTGGAAACGCCCTTTTTTAGTTTCAAGTTCTAAAGGGTTAAAACAGGGAAGCTTTTCCCTTGAGTATTCTGCTAGGTTATTAGATGGTGATGAAACACTATACATTGAACATGTAATACGCATGTGCATGACGTCATTGTTTTCACGCATTCGTGTTATTGTTGTTTTCATTGAGACCGTTTCAAAAGTTCACATTTTCAGGCACACAAAATGTGTCTTGTGAATGAATGGCCAAAACGCATAAAAAGATTTATGTATTTATTTGAAAATGGTGTTGTGTACACAGTAAAATCCCCAGTGTTAAATTAACACTGCTCAGAGCACATATGGTCCCACTCTACAGAGTGTTAAAGTAACACTGAATCAGTGTTAAAGTTAATGAGATAATTAAGAGATTAATTAAGTGATGATTGGCCATTAGTGATGACCACCTGATGATAATGAGAAGAATCACTGAACGAAATAGAAAAAAGAAAAACACAAGAACTACGACTGACTATTAAAAAGACATTAAATCTCTGAAGATCTCAGCAGAGGAGGATTAAACAACTCCACAAACAGCATTACCAGCTTCACACATTACTAACCAGACTGACTTTATTTCTGTCAGACGTCTACAGAAGCTCTTATTGAGGTTTAGATGTTGATGTTTTATTGAAAATAAAAGTTGTTTGTTACCATTATGGTGATTAGTGTTTGCTTTAGTTGTCCTCTTGACCCTTGACTTATTAACATAAGTATTTCTCTGGCTGCTGTAACTGTTCGTTACGGTGACAACGGCAAGAGAATCTTGATGCTTGTTGTTTATGATACAGCTGTTATCAACATTTAATGGCCTTATTTGCTGATCTCCTGAGAGTCATTGATTATAGTAGCCTTGCGAGTCTAGGGCAGACGATCCAGCAATGTTTTCATCAGATAAACTAAACAATTATCAAAAAATTTTAACATAAGTTTTATACTGCGGTTTATTAACACATCACACAACAAGCACTTGTAATTCCTACAAGTTTTACTCACACATAGACATCAAGAATCAGCCTATGAATCAAAACAATGGTGACATGCCGCAATGCATTCTGGGTGCATCATGCAAAACTCATCTATGGCTCCCAGAATGCATTGTGGCATGAAGCATGTCACCATTGTTGAGATTCATAGGCAGATTCTTGATGTCTGTGTGTGAGTTCATCTCGCAGGAGTTAGAAACGATTAGTGTACAATCGGTTGCAAAACTTATCCAGATTTTCTGATTAAAACCGTGTTGGATCTTTTCTAGAATCACAATAAAAAAAGTTAATAGTATATTGCTCATACTCAGTCATAAAAGAGATGAATTAAATCACTATACAATGATCATATTCTCATCATCAAGCAGCCAACACGATCTGATTGTGTTTACTCTTGCTTTTCTTGCCATAGCAAACTCAGTTACAGCAGCCAGAGAAACACTAATGTTAAAAAGTCATCAAACTGCCCAACTAAAGAAAACACTGATCACCATGATGGTCAAATTAAAAACTAACAATTTTCACAACAAAATCAAATTAATTAGTTAATTCTCAATAAGAAACATCTGACAGAAATAACGTCAGTCTGGTTAGTAATGTGTGAAGCTGGTAATGCTGTTTGTGGAGTTGTTTAATCCTCCTCTGCTGAGATCTTCAGATGTTTAATGTCTTTTTAATAGTCAGTTGTAGTTCTTGTGTTTTTCTTTTTCTCTTTCCTTCAGTGATTCTACTCATTATCATCAGGTGTTCATCACTAAAGGCCAATCATCATTTAATTAATCTCTTAATTATCTCATTAACTTTAACACTGATTCAGTGTTACTTTAACACTCTGTAGAGTGGGACCATATGTGCTCTGAGCAGTGTTAATTTAACACTGGGGATTTTACTGTGTATATGTCTGTATTTTTAGAAATTATTCATTTTAAAATTATATTTTAGAAAACTGAAAGTCTGGAAATGTAGGAACCAAAACGTAGGAACCCTGAATAAAGTAGGATTAAAATGCCTTTCACTTTCTGCTTTGTGTTCAGAACAGACAGGAATTATAAAGTGACAGTCATGAAGGACAGATGTAAATCAGCAGGTTTTATCTTGTCACTGATCCTGTTTCCTCAAAGCTTCACCTCTGTACCTGATCTGACCTAAAAGAAGCACATTAGTGCCAGCAGGACCATCAGGGTTTGCATGAATGTCCTCTCATGCTCAAACAAGAGCAATGTTTGGTCTTGTGTGTGGGAAATATATTTTATTTGCTTTTCCATTAGGCTTTTCAAAACAACACAAAAGCTATCAGTGAATTGTTTTCATATTTCATATATCATCTTACTTTGACTATAGAAAAATCAAAAAGTTATATCATGTTGCATTTGATTTATTATGTTTAAAAAATATATATACCATCCATTTTTATCTCCAGATTCAATAAAAACAGCACAGTTTTGTATTCTTGAGGTGAAATATACTGATGTACAGTAGATGGTTTATTGAACAACACTTTAAGATAATGCAGTATTAATTATGCGGCTGTAAAGTTTGTCCTCTTGTTTGACAGAAACACAGAAGCTTTAATTGAATTCTTTATTTTGCAAACTCCACTGCAACAGTGACATGTAAAGCTTGGTACATACTCAGCAAGAACAAATAAATGTGTTCGTTTTCTCGAGGTGGCAAGAACAAGAACAAAGTTTGTTCTGGCAGGACATTCATACTTCACAAGAAAAGCAGGTGCCGAACATCTCCATTTCTCCGCATTAACCCCGCCCACTTTGAGTTTCTGACCAATCACACAATAGTTCTCGGACACCCACAAGAAAACAGTTCTGCTCAGACGATGTGTCGAGAACGAGCTGAGAGAACTCCAAACCAGGGCTAAGAGAACAAAATGACGTCATTTTCTTCTCGCAGCCCTGGGAGCGAGAACTTTTCTCTCTGTTCTTGCGGAGTATGTAATAGCCTTAATTTCCCACAACATGAAGGCATGAGAGAAAGAGTTTATATGTTTTTGTGTTTGTATGCCCCACCCCACAAAACCATGAAGATAATTCCCCCAAGGGAATGGGGCTTGTTTTTCAGACCAGATGAAGTGTGTTGGAAACAACACATCTCAGGACGATTATTTCTCTAGAGAGAAACCTGACAACACCGATCTTAAACAAGCCTATCATTGAGCAAACATGGTTTTAAATGACTGAGTGTTACTGTGGTTTCAAAAAACATTCGGGATAGTTGTTTAGTTTATCCAACAATGCATCATAGCTATGCTAGTTCATCTGTGAGTTATTGTATGGAAAACTCATGCAGCCCAGGATATTATTACAAGCTAGAACAGGGAATGATACTGACTCGCAGATACACAAGTGCTACAAATTATACAATACTGCATATTATATAGATCATTTATCTGTAATGGTGTTCACTGATAATATAGTATATTAGTGATGAAATAGCATTTTTCATGTAAGACCATTCAGCAACAATTACATATCACCTATATTTCATTGTATACAGTCTCAATTATTAAGATTGATGTAATTGGTAAAATGTGCTTGTAAAATATCTCAACTTGCCTAACAATTATGCACACACTGTTTAAATGTTGAATAAATAATATAAATGTTGAAAAATAATAATGTTAGTAAATAGTGATGGAAATCAGTTCTCTAGAACCAATTATGTACACAGCAAAATCCCCAGTGTTAAATTAACACTCCTCAGTGTACATATGTGTCCACACTACAGGGTGTTAAAAGTAACACTTAAGAAGTGTTAAAGTTAATGAGATAATTAAGTGATTAATTAAGTTATGATTGACCATTAGTGATGAGAAACACAAGAACTACAACTGACTTCAGCCACAGCTTTAGATGCAATCAACTGAAGATAAAAGAAGACATTAAATCTCTGAAGATCTCAGCAGAGGAGGATTAAACAACTCCACAAACAGCATTACCAGCTTCACACATTACTAACCAGACTGACTTTATTTCTGTCAGACGTCTACAGAAGCTCTTACTGAGGTTTAGATGTTTATGATTTATTGCAAATAATAGTTTTGTTTGACGCCACCATTATGGTGATCAGTGTTGCTTTAGTTGGGGTCTTCACCCTTGACTTGTCAGTATTTTTTCTCTCTGTCTGCTGTAGCTGTTTGTTACAGTGAGAACAGCAAGAAAAACTTGATGATGACAAGTTGATGACAGATGATGTTGGCTTGTTGTTGGTGATACAGTTGTTATCATCATAAAATGGCCTTATTTGCTGATCTCCTGAGAGTCATTGATTATAGTAGCCTTGTGACTCTACAGCAGGAGATCCAGCAGCGTTTTCATCAGATAAACTGATCAATGTTTAAAACATGTACATAAGTCTTGTTTTCCGGTTTAATAACACATTACACAATAAGCACTTCTAACTCCTGCGAGATTAACTCACACACAGACATCAAGAATCAGCCTATGAATCTCAACAATGGTGACATGCTTCATGCCGCAATGCATTCTGGGTGCATCATGCAAAACTCATCCATGGCTCCCAGAATGCATTGCGGCATGAAGCATGTCACCATTGTTGAGATTCATAGGCTGATTCTTGATGTCTGTGTGTGAGTTAGTCTCGCAGGAGTTACAAGTAATTAGTGTAGAATCTGCTTTAAAACCTTATTCAGCTCTACTGATTAAAACCAATCTGGATCTTTCCTGGAATCACAGTAAAAACAAAGTTAATCAGTGATTTAAATCACTATACAATGATCATATTCTTATCACTGAGCAGCCAACGCATCTGATTGTGTTTACTCTTGCTTTTTTTTGCCATAGCAAACTCAGATACAGCAGCCAGAGTTACACTAACATTAAAATGTCATCAAACTGCCCAATTAAAGAACACACTGATCACCATGATGGTGACATTAAAAATGTAATTTTCAATAAGAGCTTCTGTAGTTGTCTGACAGAAATAAAGTCAGTCTGGTTAGTGATGTGTGAAGCTGGTAATGCTGTTTGTGGAGTTGTTTAATCCTCCTCTGCTGAGATCTTCAGAGATTTAATGTCTTCTTTTATCTTAAGTTGATTTCATCTAAAGCTGTGGCTGAAGTCAGTTGTAGTTCTTGTGTTTCTCATCACTAATGGTCAATCATGACTTAATTAATCACTTAATTATCTCATTAACTTTAACACTTCTTAAGTGTTACTTTTAACACCCTGTAGTGTGGACACATATGTACACTGAGGAGTGTTAATTTAACACTGGGGATTTTGCTGTGTAGAAGACAAATTAAGTCAGCTGTGACATTGTAATTTTTTTAATTTTTTTTACTTCTGGTTTATACAGATCAAGTTAAAACTAAATATTATGAATTGTCTAATAATTTGATACTTATGTAACCCCTGACTGCATCTAATATGTTTATACATTTCAATAATAAAGCCTTACCTTCACTTTTCTCAATGATCTGCTGTCGTCTTGCTCATGTGTTGAGGGTGATGGTAATGAAGACTTGTAGAAATGTGTAGAGATTTCATAGATTAAGAAACTTAACCCAGTTCTAGAGGTTATCATGCATCACCCCAATCCTCATGCTGATTCTTCCCACAGTCATGGTTACAGAAACAACAGGGACTTACATC
Source organism: Gobio gobio (assembly GCF_949357685.1). Classification (NCBI taxonomy): domain Eukaryota; kingdom Metazoa; phylum Chordata; class Actinopteri; order Cypriniformes; family Gobionidae; genus Gobio; species Gobio gobio. The sequence continues at coordinate 65,895,239 of NC_137099.1, forward strand.
ACTGTACTTCATGTACACAGAGGGCCGAAACATAATTATGTCAAGTCAAGTCAAGTCAACTTTATTTGTATAGAGCTTTTTACAATGTTGATTGTTTCAAAGCAGCTTCACAGTGTTAAACAGGAAAATAATGCAACAGAATTTGATTCGGCTGTACAGCCGCTCTGGAGAAAACGGTGATGTCATCAGCTCAGTTCAGTTATCATAATGACAATGTGTAATTAAATAAAAACAAATTTAATGTGTTATGTGTTATGAAACCAAAACTTTTTTTATATATTTTTTTAATATATAATATCACCTGACATGTCTATTCAATGAAATGAGGGGCTGAAGTGGGTGTGACCTTTTGTTTGGGTGGAGCAGTCCTTTCATGAAGCAAAGCCACATGGGACACAGTGCCATCAATTGGTTAGATAAATGTCACTTTGTACATGTTTAAATTGAAATAACTTTATATAAAAAATATTTGCATGTGCATCAGTATGTAAAGAAGTATGTGTGATTGTTTAATTATTTATTTTGTTTTTATTTATATTAGGGCTGTCACAATATTAGAATTTTCACACCACGGTTATTGTGGCCAAAAAAAATCACGATATCGATATATCGCGATATCTATAATTAATATATCAAATTAATGTTTACTTTGTATATTTAGTTTTTCTTTTGTACCCAACAAACATAATTGGATACTGATAAACACAGGGTAATACGCTGTTACATCTCCTATGAAGCTCCCTATGAAGTAACAAGAGAGAAAATACTGTCAAGTTCAACAGTATGATGATGAATAAATAGTAACATAAATGTTATTGGCCATGACAAGATTGCAAATACAAATACAAGAATAGACATTATGTAAATAGACATTAATTAATTAAAAGAAACAATGAGATGTGCTGCGCTGGTGGGTCCCTGTCAGCAGCCAATAGCGTTCCTTCAGCGCAGCTGCAAGAGTTATGGCCTTTTTACACCTGTTCACTTCATTCGTTTTCTCTGATCAGATATCTATAATATTGTGAAGAGATCAGGAGTAAATGTCTTCCGAGATTCTTTCGAGCCGGATTTAAATCCGATCACTCAAACCAGAGCCACCGCTCCGACCACGCGCTGCGCCAGTGAAACTGAAAGTAGCCTAAGTCTCAGATGCTCAAAAACACAATCATCTTAACTACTGAGACTAAATGCTCTTGCTGTGCTTAGGTCACTCTTTCTCATAGCCTACAGCAGCATTTGATCTTGAAATGAGCTGATGACAAATAAAATACAGCTCAAATCTTTTGCTTTCGTTGACGTGAACTTAATTTGTTTAGCCGGTGTGGGAATTGAAGATCATATTCATTTTGGGGAGAGGTGTAAGGTAAGACACCCTGCATGTTTTTATTTTATTTTATTTTGTTTATTAGTTTAGATTGTGTAGCCCGTTTCGTTCGCAAGCACCGATGTGAGCTGAGCAGCATCAGCCTGCAGCTTGTCAAAAATGCGTTTTTACTGTGGTGGTGATAGTAAACATTTAAACTAACATTGTGATATGCTTGAAGTGTTTTATATCTATGGATTTTATTATAGGCAAGTGACAAGTCAAGTGTTGATTTGAGAGGATAAATTGATAGAACGTGGTTAACTCACTGTCAGCCGCTGGCCACTTGCACAGTAAAATCCCCAGTGTTAAATTAACACTGCTCAGAGCACATATGGTCCCACTCTACAGAGTGTTAAAGTAACACTGAATCAGTGTTAAAGTTAATGAGATAATTGAGAGATTAATTAAGTGATGATTGGCCATTATGATGAACACCTGATGATAATGAGTAGAATCACTGAAGGAAAGAGAAAAAGAAAAACACAAGAACTATGACTGACTATAAAAAAGACATTCAATCTCTGAAGATCTCAGCAGAGGAGAATTAAACAACTCCACAAACAGCATTACCAGCTTCACACATTACTAACCAGACTGACTTTATTTCTGTCAGACGTCTCTTATTGAGAATTAACAGATTTTTTGTTTGATTTTTTTGTGTGAAAATTGTTAGTTTTTAATTTGACCATCATGGTGATCAGTGTTTTCTTTAGTTGGGCAGTTTGATGACTTTTTAACATTAGTGTTTCTCTGGCTGCTGTAACTGATTTTGCTATGGCAAGGAAAGCAAGAGTAAACACAACCAGATGCTGTCGGCTGCTCGATGATGAGATTATGATCATTGTATAGTGATTTAATTCATCGATTTTATGACTGAGTATGAGAAATATACTATATTACGGCAAAATTGAATTCGTTGACATCACTAATAAGAGACAAACCTTAGGAAAAAGATTAACTTTATAAAGATTTATTTTTCTTGCAAGAAAGAGCCCACAGTCAACACAGTCATGCAGCCTGTACCGAGTGTGAACTGCTAAAACAAAAGAAAGCACAAACTTTTATACCCTCAATGTTTTAACAACCCCCTCAGTAATTTTCCATACATCTGGCGAAACCCACTGAAGGTTTCGCCTTGAGCAAGAGGTGAGACAATACACAAATGGTCCCCCTCCTGTCTTGGATCTCATTTGAATTAAAAGCAAGAAACACAATGGTCCTTCATCTGTAACAAAGCATGTTAATTACATATACAGGTCTTGGGAAAACCCTGCCCAGACAGAGTATCACCTACTCCTAATCAGCATAACTATTCAAACGCATAGATGCTAGCCAGGAACTCAGATTCCAAGAGCCATAAAAGATAAAAGGGACAATGTATGGCTTCCACAGGTGGGGCCTCTTTGATCTGACTCATTTAAAACACAATAGAGAAAACAGGTCTGGAAGATAAAGTCTTCTGTGATTAAATTTTTCCCCAAAAACTATTAACTTTTTTTTAATTGTGATTCTAGAAAAGATCTAACACGGTTTTAATCAGAAAAGCTGGATAAGTTTTGAAATAGATTGTACACTAATCACTTTTAACTCCTGCGAGATAACTCACTCACAGACATCCAGAATCTGCCTATGAATCTCAACAATGGTGACATGCTTCATGCCACAATGCATTCTGGGAGCCATAGGTGAGTTTTGCGTGATGCACCCAGAATGCATTGCGGCATGTCACCATTGTTGAGATTCATAGGCTGATTCTTGATGTCTATGTGTGAGTAAAACTCTCACGAGTCAGAAGTGCTTGTTGTGTGATATTTTATTAAACCACATTACAAAAGTTATGTAAACATTTTTTGATAATCGTTTAGTATATCTGATGAAAACATTGCTGGATCTTCTGCCCTAGAGTCACAAGGCTACTATAATCAATGAGTCTCAGGAGATCAGCAAATAAGGCACTATAAGATGATAACAACTGTATCATAAACAACAAGCATCAAAATTCTCTTGCCGCTCTCACCGTAAAGAACAGTTACAGCAGCCAGAGAAAAACTATGTTAACAAGTCAAGGGTCAAGAGCCCAACTAAAGCAAACACTGATAACCATAATGGTAACTTCAAACAACTTTTATTTTCAATAAAACAACATCTAACCCTCAATAAGAGCTTCTGTAGACGTCTGACAGAAATCAAGTAAATCTGGTTAATGTGTGAAGCTGGTAATGTTGTTTGTGGAGTTGTTTAATCCTCTTCTGGTGAGATCTTCAGATATTTAAAGTCCCTGTAAAGTCAAAACTAAACATGTGTTCTGAGTTCCTCACACCACAGATACATGTGTTATTAACCACCCAGCAAAATTTGAATCATAAAAAAATCCGGGAAGTACATAAAATAGCTTATCAAAAACCTGAAAAAATGAGCAGCATTCTCTGCTCTCAAACGCTGGGGGTGTGTCCGCTGTCGGCACCGAAACCACGCCCACTCGCGGGAAAGCGGCAGTAGCACACTAGACAACACTCACTGATCACGAGCGTCTATGATCACGACGCACCAGATGTCGGCGGGACGGGAGGATGAAGGCCTGGGCGGGGGATAGTCGGTTCTGCAGCGGATTATCAGTGAATCCCAGTTGTCTCCGGTGAAAGTTTGTAAAACGATCCCGTGTAAAGTCACTGCAAAGGCAGGTGTCGGTGATGATCCTCAGCTCTCTCCATCAAGGTTGCTGTTCACAAAATTAATCCACCTCTTCATCGTTTTTGTTTTGTAAGCTGTTATGTAAGTTGTTGACTATAGTAACTAACAGTACTAACAGTAACTCGCGATCGAACTGATGCGAATGTGCTCTAGTTATGATCGTGTTACCGGAGGAGCCAGGCTCAGTGGCTCCAGTGCGTCATCGAGCCACCGTTTTAGCCCCGCCCAGAAAATTCTGAACACAGCAACGGTGAAAAACTGTTTAACGGTCTAACTTCTGAATTCAGTACTTCATAGTTCACAGTCTTTGTAATGTGTTTCAGCAATACATTTCTAACATTTATAATGTGTTTAGAAACAAATCTCAGAATTGCCTTTACAGGGACTTTAATGTCTTTTTAATAGTCAGTTGTAGTTCTTGTGTTTTTCTTTTTTCTCTTTTCTTCAGTGATTCTGCTCATTATCATCAGGTGTCACCACTAATGGTCAATCATCACTTAATTAATTTCTTAATTATCTCATTAACTTTAACACTGATTCAGTGTTACTTTAACACTCTGTAGAGTGGGACCATATGTGCTCTGAGCGGTGTGAGGAGAAAAGGAGAAAAATCAAACATTTCAGTCGCCATTATGGTGAACAGTGTTTGCTTTACTTTGATCTTGACCCTTGACTTTTTAATATTTTATTTTGATTGGTGCTGTAACATCCAGACAAGCAATGACAAAAACTGATTGCTTGCTGTTGGTAATGTTTTGACTTTGTCATTACTTGACCTGAATCACTAATCTCATTTAGAGCCTAGTCCAGGCATGGGCAACTCCAGTCCTCGAGGGCCACTGTCCTGCAGAGTTTAGCTCCAACCCTAATCAAACACACCTGAACCAGCTAATCAGTGTCTCCTGGATTACTACACAATAAAATCCCCAGTGTTAAATTAACACTGCTCAGAGCACATATGGTCCCACTCTACAGAGTGTTAAAGTAACACTGAATCAGTGTTAAAGTTAATGAGATAATTAAGAGATTAATTAAGTGATGATTGACCATTAGTGATGAACACCTGATGATAATGAGCAGAATCACTGAAGAAAAGAGAAAAAAGAAAAACACAAAAACTACGACTGACTATAAAAAAAGACATTAAATCTCTGAGGATCTCAGCAGAGGAGAATTAAACAACAGCATTGCCAGCTTCACACATTACAAACCAGACTGACTTTATTTCTGTCAGACGTCTACAGAAGCTCTTATTGAGAATTAACAGATTTTTTTTTTATTTTGTTTAGAAAATTGTTAGTTCTTAATGTGACCATCATGGTGAATAGTGTTTTCTTTAGTTGGGCAGTTTGGTGACTTTTTAATATTTGTGTTTCTCTGGCTGCTGTAACTGAGTTTGTTATGGCAAGAAAAGCAAGAGTAAACACAATCAGATGCTGTCGGCTGCCCGATAATGAAAATATGATCATCTTGTAGTAATTCAATTAATTGATTTTATATGAGTTTATATTAATTTATTTTAGTATGAGCAATATACCATTAACTTTTTTTTATTGTGATTCTAGAAAAGATCCAGCAGGGTTTTAATCAGAAGAGCTGAATTCGTTTTGAAATATGCGTTCTGCTAGTGAACGACGCCTTGTGGTGCCATACCAGAGAGGCATGAAATCACTGTCACGGACCTTTTCCTGGACTGCCCCCACCTGGTGGAATGACCTGCCTATCTCAATTCGAGCAGCCGAGTCTGTAGCCATTTTCAAAAAACATCTAAAGACGCATCTCTTCCAGCAGCACCTGACCAATCAAGAATAGCACTTAACATTCTATTCATTTTTCTGTCTGTCTAATTTATTTAAAAAAAAAAATTCCTGTGTGTTCTGTGTTAGATTAACTGAGACTTGTTACAGCACTTGCATACTGTAGCCTCTGACTGTTGTAGTTGCTTCTATTGCTCTCATTTGTAAGTCGCTTTGGATAAAAGCGTCTGCTAAATGACTAAATGTAAATGTAAATGAAATAGATTGTACACTAATCACTTCTAACTCCTGCGAGTGTAACTCACACACATAGATCAAGAATAAGCCTATGAATCTCAACAATGGTGACATGCTTCATGCCACAATGCATTCTGGGAGCCATAGATGAGTTTTGCGTGACGTACCCAGAATTAATTGCGGCATGAAGCATGTCACCATTGTTGAGATTCATAGGCTGATTCTTGATGTCTATGTGTGAGTATAACTCGCAGGAGTTAGAAGTGCTTATTATGTGATGTGTTATTAAACTGGAGTACAAAACTTATGTACACATTTTTTGATAACCATTTAGTTTATGTGAAGTAAACACTGCTGGATCTTCTGCTGTAGAGTCACAAGGCTACTATAATCAATGACTCTCAGGAGAACAGCAAATAAGGCACTATATGATGATAACAACTGTATCATCAACAACAAGCCAACATCATCTGTCATCAACTTGTCATCATTAATTTTCCCTTGCTGTTCTCACCGTAATAAACAGTTACAGCAGCCAGAGAAAAAAAATGCTGACAAGTCAAGGGTCAAGAGCCCAACTAAAGCAACACTAATCACCATAATGGTAACTTTATTTTCAATAAAACATCAACATCTAAACCTCCTTAAGAGCTTCTGTAGACATCTGACAGAAATAAAGTCAGTCTGGTTTGTAATGTGTGAAGCTGGTAATGCTGATTGTGGAGTTGTTTAATCCTCCTCTGCTGAGATCTTCAGAGATTTAATGTCTTTTTTAGTCAGTCGTAATTCTTGTGTTTTTCTTTTTTTCTCTTTTCTTCAGTGATTTTGCTCATTATCATCAGGTGTTCATCACGAATAGCCAATCATCACTTAATTAATCTCTCAATTATCTCATTAACTTTAACACTGATTCAGTGTTACTTTAACACTAGGGCTGGGCGATATATATCGTGAGATTGTTATGCTGCGTTCACACCAAACGCGAATTGAGCGTCAGGCGCGAGTGATTTCAATGTTAAGTCAATGGAAAGGCGCGTTGACGCGCGTCTGGAGGTCCCGCGGCACGGAAGGCGCGTTACGCGCGGCGCGAAGGACGCGAATCCGCTTCATTCCCGCGTCCAGTTCTGGTGCTTTTGTGCATTCACGCGTTTGAAGCGAATTCGCGTCTGACGCCCGAGTTGAAAAATTTGAACTTTGGCGTCAATTCGCGCCGCGTTAACCAATCAGGAGCCTGCTCGCTGCTGTCACGTGGTAAAGTGACGTGTATGAGAAACCCTGCATAAATTAAAAACAGTACTATTGTGTCACAAAATGTAGTTTTAAGACGTTTTCAGGTGGGAATGTAGTTGTTTAAAGCTCAAATCTGTGGTTTATTTATAAAGAGAGCGCCTATTTAAAAAAAATAATCTTGTGTTTTTGGAGTTGTGAGATCCAGGCGATCACCGCTCATAACCCCGGCGAAGGCAGCCTTTCCTCGGCCAGTCCTTCTGGCGTCTGCCGCTGGCTCTGATGTCCTGTAGTGGTTCGTTTTGTGTAGATCTAACGGCCGAGCTTTGCTCTCATGAATCTATAATTTGTTGTCTGCCAAATCGTTTTGACTGAGGGCAAAGAGAAGTTTAATAACTTTATATTTTAAGGATATTTAAATATACATGTACTGAAGATGATGTAGGAGTTGCCTGGACCACATTTGTGTGGCTATTAATGCTTAATATATATGTTTAATGAAAATGAAAAGAGGCAGAGTGGTGTTTTATGACATATTTCTCCTGGAGTGCCTTGAACGCGCGTCAATTTCGCTTCCAGCGCTCGATTTCTACGCGCGTCCAATTCTCTGCTGACGCGCGAATGCATTCAAAATGTACGCGCGTGAAACTAGACGCGGTAGACGCGATTTTGACGCTCAATTCGCGTTTGGTGTGAACGCAGCATTATGCGCATCTCATCAGTAAAGCCGGTTAATTGATTAGTAGTAAATCGCCTTCACCTGCTTTCAGATGGAGCGGCATTTACTACAAAGAGCCGTAGTTAACTGACAAGCTGAGCCATATCGCATTAATATCGCGGACGTATTGCCAGCGATAATTAATGCGATATGGCTCAGCTTGTCAGTTAACTACGGCTCTTTGTACACAGCAAAAACTCCAGTGTTAAATTAACACTCCTGGGAGTGTATATGAGTCCACTCAAGAGTGTTGAAGGTAATGAGATAATTAAGTGATTAATTTAGTGATGATTGATCATTATTGAAGACACCTGATGATAACAAGCAGAATCTCTGAAGGAGAAAATCTCAAATTGTAAGCCACCGTTATGGGGATGGGTGTTTGCTTTAGTTGGGCTCTTGACCCTTATGTTATTAACTTTAGATTTTGTCTGGCTGTTGTATCTGAGTTATAACTGCCAGAAGAACAAAGATAAAAAGTGATCTGTTGGTTATATTATGACAATCATCATTTGAACTATGTTTTTGATTTATGTTGTTGTTTACAGCATAACTTTGATTCTGCATAAATATACAAAATTTTAGATATAATATAAAGGATTTCTTAAAAGTTGTTTTTTAAAAAAAGTCTTTCTTTTAGGCACACACAGACATCAAGATTCAGTCTATGCATCTCAACAATGGTGACGAGCAGAATATTCAATTAGGAAAAGTAAATTACATAGACAATTCAGATCATAATTTATTCATACCGCAATGCATGATGGGATCCATTAATGAGTTGTGATTGGTGGTAGCCACTGCAACATGCTTTATTATTGTCACCATTGTTGAGACTCACAGGCTGATTATTGATGTCTGTGTTTCTAAATTAATTTATTTGACAGTCTTTTGATTGGAACAATGTTTATTAAATATTTTGGATTATAAGAAAAAATCATAATCACCGCAGTAAAATCACAATGCTGGTGCTAACAATGTTAAACCAAACTATCTCAAAAAGTTTCATTTTTCTGATCACAGCATGATTATGTCAAAACATAGCCCACACTATCAGATCACACTTTTCTTTGTTAAATTGACTGTTATAAATCAATAACAGCAGACAAACAAAATCTGAAGTTATTAATATAAGGGTCAAGAGCCCAACTAATGCACACACTCATCCCCATAACGGTGGCTTACAATTTATGATTTTCTCCTTCAGTGATTCTGCTTGTTAATATCAGGTGTCTTCAATAATGCTCAATCATCACTAAATTAATCTCTTAATTATCTCATTAACTTCTCTAACTTCTTTCTTAATTTAACACTGGAGTTTTAGCTTTGTAGTAAATGCCGCTCCATCTGAAAGCAGGTGAAGGCGATTTACTACTAATCAATTAACCGGCTTTACTGATGAGATGCGCATAACAATCTCACGATATATATCGCCCAGCCCTATTTAACACTCTGTGGAGTGGGACCATATGTGCTCTGAGCAGTGTTAATTTAACACTGGGGATTTTACTGTGTAGAAGGCTACAGGCAGGTGAGTTTTATCAGGGTTGGAGCTAAACTCTGCAGGACAGTGGCCCTCGAAGATTGGAGTTGCCCACCCCTGGCCTAGTCTCTGAGTTGGGTTTATCTTGTTGATTATAACATAAGATCCAGCATGTTCAATATAATTCTAAAAATTTCTTAAAAGTTGTTTTTTTAATAAAACTTAGCACACCCAAATCAAGAATCAGTGTAGGAATCTCAACAATGGTGACCAACAGCTCGTAAAGTTCATAATTTATTCATGCAGCAATGAATGATGGGAGCCATGGAAGAATTTTGATTGATGGCTCCCAGAATGCACTGTAACATGCTTTTTGATGGTCACCACTGTTGAGATTCTCAGGCTGATTCTTGATGTCTGTAAAAAGTTTTTTTTTTTTATGAACAGAACAACTTCTAACAAAACCTTCGGCTTAAGTTGAAAATGCTTGATTTTACTCCTTGGAATCACAAGACTGGAGTAAATGTAACTCAGATATTAGGTTATAATCAATGACTCAACTCCATTGACGAATATGTCAAAACATAACCAACACCACCTGATAATCTTTTACTCTTTACTTGTATGGCTATTAAATCAACAAAAACAAAATGTAATGTGTTAAATGTCAAGGGTCAAGATCCAAACTAAATCAAACACTGATCACCATAACGGTGACTTAAGAATTGTGGTGTTCTCCTTTGGCGATTCTGCTTGTTATCATCAGGTGTTCGTCACTAATGGCCAATCATCACTCAATTATCACTTAATTATCTCATTAACTTTAACACTGCTTCAGTGTTACTTTAACACTCTTATTTTAACACTTTAACACTCTTGAGTGTGGTCTCACATATACTCCAAGGAGAGTTAATTTAACACTGGAGTTTTTGCTGTGTGTGTAATAGGGAGGGAGAAAAAAAAACACAGGGTCCAGGACTCGGGACACTGGAGTATTTACGTGTCATGTTATCATAAGAGTCCGATTCATTTTAAATATTGTGGTTATCGGCAATACCGGTATATTGTCACATCCTAAATTAAAACGATGTCGATATTTTGTCCTTTGAATATCACGGTTATCGCCAATACCAGTATATTGCGACACCCCTAATTTATATACTTAAACTGTGTTTTTGTGTTTGTTGCCTCAGGGCAACACAGTGCAGTTAGACCACTTTCAGGTAATAACATTGGGTTAGGACCATATGGTGCATTCAAGTCCTCCTGGGAAGTTTGTTTTTACAAGTTCATAAAACTCAAAGAATGGGCATTATGTGCGTCATTTATGTTTTTTTCATTATTATTAACACTGATCCTGCATAACATTATGACCCTAATATTGTGTTGGTCCCCCTTTGCTGCAAAAACAGCCCTGACCCATCAAGGCATTAGGGCTGGGCGATATATATCGTGAGATTGTTATGCGCATCTCATCAGTAAAGCCGGTTAATTGATTAGTAGTAAATCGCCTTCACCTGCTTTCAGATGGAGCGGCATTTACTACAAAGCTAAAACTCCAGTGTTAAATTAAGAAAGAAGTTAGAGAAGTTAATGAGATAATTAAGTGATTAATTTAGTGATGATTGAGCATTATTGAAGATACCTGATGTTAACAAGCAGAATCTCTGAAGGAGAAAATCTCAAATTGTAAGCCACCGTTATGGGGATGGGTGTGTGCATTAGTTGGGCTCTTGACCCTTATATTATTATTATATTATTATTATATTATTATTAACTTTAGATTTTGTTTGTCTACTGTTATTGATTTATAACTGTCAACTTAACAAAGAAAAGTGTGATCTGATAGTGTTGGCTATGTTTGGACATAATCATGCTGTGATCAGAAAAATGAAACTTTTTGAGATAGTTTGGTTTAACATTGTTAGTTGCAGTGCTGTGATTTTACAGCAGGTGATTATCATTTTTTCTTATAATCCAAAATATTTAATAAACATTGTTCTGATCAAAAGACTTCCAAATAAATTAATTTAGAAACACAGACATCAATAATCAGCATGTGAGTCTCAACAATGGTGACAATAATAAAGCATGTTGCAGTGGCTACCACCAATCACAACTCATTAATGGCTCCCATCATGCATTGCGGTATGAATAAATTATGATCTGAATTGTCTATGTAATTTACTTTTCCTAATTGAATATTCTGCTCGTCACCATTGTTGAGATGCATAGACTGAATCTTGAGGTCTGTGTGTGGCTACAAGAAAGACTTTTTTTAAAAAACAACTTTTAAGAAATCCTTTATATTATATCTAAAATTTTGTATATTTATGCAGAATCAAAGTTATGCTGTAAACAACAACATAAATCAAAAACATAGTTCAAATGATGATTGTCATAATATAACCAACCGTTCACTTTTTATCTTTGTTCTTCTGGCAGATATAACTCAGATACAACAGCCAGACAAAATCTAAAGTGAATAACATAAGGGTCAAGAGCCCAACTAAAGCAAACACCCATCCCCATAACGGTGGCTTACAATTTGAGATTTTCTCCTTCAGAGATTCTGCTTGTTATCATCAGGTGTCTTCAATAATGATCAATCATCACTAAATTAATCACTTAATTATCTCATTACCTTCAACACTCTTGAGTGGACTCATATACACTCCCAGGAGTGTTAATTTAACACTGGAGTTTTTGCTGTGTACAAAGAGCCGTAGTTAACTGACAAGCTGAGCCATATCGCATTAATTATCGCTGGCGATACGTCCGCGATATTAATGCGATATGGCTCAGCTTGTCAGTTAACTACGGCTCTTTGTAGTAAATGCCGCGCCATCTGAAAGCAGGTGAAGGCGATTTACTACTAATCAATTAACCGGCTTTACTGATGAGATGCGCATAACAATCTCACGATATATATCGCCCAGCCCTACAAGGCATGGACTCCACTAGACCCCTGAAGGTGTGCTGTGGTATATGGCACCAAGATGTTAGCAGCAGATCCTTTGAGATGCAGATCCAAGTCCTGTAAGTTGTGAGGTGGGGCCTCCATGGATCAGATTTGTTTGTTCAGCACATCCCACAGATGCTCGATTGGATTGAGATCTGGGGAATTTGGAGGCCAAGTCAACACCTCAAACTCGCTGTGCTCCTCAAACCATTCCTGAAGCATTTGTGCTTTGTGGCGGCGCATTATCTGCTGAAAGAGCCACAGCCACCAGGGAAAACCCTTTCCATGAAAGGCTGGACATGGTCTCAACAATGCTTAGGTAGGTGGTGCATGTCAAAGTTACATCCACATGATGGAGGACCCAAGGTTTCCCAGCAGAACAATGCCCAAAGCATCACTGCCTCCGCCGCCACGCCTTCTTCCCATAGTGCACCTGGTGCCATGTGTTCCCCAGGTAAGCCACACACACACACCCGGCCATCCACGTAATGTAAAAGAACATGTGATCATCAGACCAGGCCACCTTCTTCCATTGCTCCGTGGTCCAGCTCTGATGCTCACATGCCACTGTTGGTGCTTTCGGCAGTGGACAGGGGTCAGAATGGGCACCCTGATGGGTCTCAATGAGCCTCGGCTGGTTCACCACTGTTCCTTCCTTGGAGCACTTTTGATAGAGACTGACCACTGTAGACCGGGAACACCCCACAAGAGCTGCAGTTTTGGAGATGCTCTGACCCAGTCGTCTAGCCATCACATTTTGGCCATTGTCAAACTCGCTCAAATCCTTACGCTTGCCCATTTTTCCTGCTTCTAACACATCAACTTTGAGGACAAAATGTTAATTTGCTGCCTAATATATCCCACCCACTAACAGAGATCATCAGTGTTATTCACTTAACCTGTCAGTGGTCATAATGTTAAGGCTGATTGGAGTATGAATATAATACATGAGGTGTTAGTTGTAATTAGTAGTAGTGTTTTTGTATTGTTTTATGTTTTCCAAAATAAACCTTTATCTAATGCACATGTTGCTTGTTTTCCCTATTGAAAATCTATGTAGAAAACCTTGGAGTTTTAGTACCCTTATTGCACAGTGTTGCCCTGAGGCAACAAACCAAAATCTGGTTCAGGGGTGGGGGGGCAACACTTTTTATGATGGATATATTATTACCCCCAAGCTCCCAAAAAATGGGGTGAAATATTTTTTCCCCCCCCAAAAAAAAAGTCATCCCATAGAGCAGGGGTGGGCAACTCCAGTCCTCGAGGGCCACTGTCCTGCAGAGTTTAGCTCCAACCCTGATAAAACTCACCTGCCTGTAGCCTTCTACACAGTAAAATCCCCAGTGTTAAATTAACACTGCTCAGAGCACATATGGTCCCACTCCACAGAGTGTTAAAGTAACACTGAATCAGTGTTAAAGTTAATGAGATAATTGAGAGATTAATTAAGTGATGATTGGCTATTAGTGATGAACACCTGATGATAATGAGCAAAATCACTAAAGAAAAGAGAAAAAAAGAAAAACACAAGAACTACGACTGACTATAAAAAAGACATTAAATCTCTGAAGATCTCAGCAGAGGAGGATTAAACAACTCCACAATCAGCATTACCAGCTTCACACATTACAAACCAGACTGACTTTATTTCTGTCAGATGTCTACAGAAGCTCTTATTGAGGTTTAGATGTTGATGTTTTATTGAAAATAAAAGTTGTTTGAAGTTACCATTATGGTGATTAGTGTTGCTTTAGTTGGGCTCTTGACCTTTGACTTGTCAGCAGTTTTTTTCTCTGGTCGCTGTAACTGTTTATTACGGTGAGAACAGCAAGAGAAAATTCTTGATGACAAGTTGATGACAGATGATGTTGGCTTGTTGTTGATGATACAGTTGTTATCATCATATAGTGCCTTATTTGCTGATCTCCTGAGAGTCATTGATTATAGTAGCCTTGTGACTCTACAGCAGAAGATCCAGCAGTGTTTACTTCACATAAACTAAATGGTTATCAAAAAATGTGTACATAAGTTTTGTACTCCAGTTTAATAACACATCACATAATAAGCACTTCTAACTCCTGCGAGTTATACTCACACATAGACATCAAGAATCAGCCTATGAATCTCAACAATGGTGACATGCTTCATGCCGCAATTAATTCTGGGTACGTCACGCAAAACTCATCTATGGCTCCCAGAATGCATTGTGGCATGAAGCATGTCACCATTGTTGAGATTCATAGGCTTATTCTTGATGTGTGTGTGTGAGTTACACTCGCAGGAGTTAGAAGTGATTAGTGTACAATCTATTTCAAAACGAATTCAGCTCTTCTGATTAAAACCCTGCTGGATCTTTTCTAGAATCACAATAAAAAAAAGTTAATGGTATATTGCTCATACTAAAATAAATTCATATAAACTCATATAAAATCGATTAATTGAATTACTACACAATGATCATATTTTCATCATCGGGCAGCCGACAGCATCTGATTGTGTTTACTCTTGCTTTTCTTGCCATAACAAACTCAGTTACAGCAGCCAGAGAAACACGAATATTAAAAAGTCACCAAACTGCCCAACTAAACAAAACACTATTCACCATGAAGGTCACATTAAGAACTAACAATTTTCTAAACAAAATCAAACAAAAAATCTGTTAATTCTCAATAAGAGCTTCTGTAGACGTCTGACAGAAATAAATTCAGTCTGGTTTGTAATGTGTGAAGCTGGTAATGCTGTTGTTTAATTCTCCTCTGCTGAGATCCTCAGAGATTTAATGTCTTTTTTTATAGTCAGTCGTAGTTTTTGTGTTTTTCTTTTTTCTCTTTTCTTCAGTGATTCTGCTCATTATCATCAGGTGTTCACCACTAATGGTCAATCATCACTTAATTAATCTCTTAATTATCTCATTAACTTTAACACTGATTCAGTGTTACTTTAACACTCTGTAGAGTGGGACCATATGTGCTCTGAGCAGTGTTAATTTAACACTGGGGATTTTATTGTGTAGTAATCCAGGAGACACTGATTAGCTGGTTCAGGTGTGTTTGATTAGGGTTGGAGCTAAACTCTGCAGGACAGTGGCCCTCGAGGACTGGAGTTGCCCATGCCTGCCATAGAGGGTTAAACACTGCTGGATCTCCTGCTGTAGAGTCACAAGGCTCCCACTAGGCAAAGCTATGTCCAAAAGACGTCTTTTCAATGTCTTTGCCCCTAGAGGCGTACGTTGAAAAGACGTCCACTGAGGAGCCAGAATGAAAGTTTTTATGACGTCTGTTTTTGACGTGTTCTGCACGTCCGATATAGACGTTCATGGAACCTCAAGGTTAAAAACTAGTTCAAATGTGCTTATTGTGGACATATTTTCACCGTCATTTAAGGCTTCGTTTAGACAACACTCTCAGGATGCATTCAATTAAATCTCATGTTTATTTCAATGCAGTTTCCATTTGTAATTGCAAAGCAAAAAAGACAGTTTGTGTTTGTGTGTTTAATTATTGGTCTGACCAATTGTCATGATATCAAAGACAGTATATGTTCTGTTCATAGATTGCTTTATTTGCCCACAACATGAAGGCATGACAGAAAGAGTTTATATGTTTTTGTGTTTGTATGCCCCACCCCACAAAACCATGAAGTTATTTTGGGCTTGTTTTTCAGACCAGATTAATTGTGTTGGTAACAACACATCTCAGGACGATTATTTCTCTAGAGAGAAACCTGGCAACACTGATCTCAAACGAGCCTATCATTGAGCAAACATGGTTTTAAATGACTGAGTGCTACTGTGGTTTCAGAAAACATTTGTGATAGTTGTTCGGTTTATCCAACAATGCATCATAGCTATGGTAGTTAATATGTGAGTTATTGTATGGAAAACTCATGCAGCCCAGGATATTATTACAAGCTAGAACAGGGAATGATACTGACTCGCAGATACACAAGTGCTACACATGATACACTACTGCATATTATATAGATCATTTATCTGTAATGGTGTTCACTGATAATATAGTATATTAGTGATGAAATAGCATTTTTCATGTAAGACCATTCAGCAACAATTACATATCACCTATATTTCATTGTATACAGTCTGAATTATTAAGATTGATGTAATTGGTAAAATGTGCTTGTAAAATATCTCAACTTGCCTAACAATTATGCACACACTGTAGTTCATAACAGTCTAAATGTTGAAAAAATTACCTCATCGACACGGCATCCTCAATAAACCCGTCTACGGCGTGATGACTCCGATCTTCCGAATATTCAGATCTATTATGACCTCTGACCTGTAAAGTTTCCAGAATAATAATCATACACTCTAAAAAGAGATTAGTTTTAACACATGTAGTGAGTGTGCTCAGGGACAACACATGTTGTGTCAAAAAAAAGTCATTTTAACACACTAATTGTGTCAGGTAATCACATACTCAGATGTAATTTTAAAAATAAAGTGAAACTAAATTATTAAGCATTTAATCAATAGTCGAGTACAGAATGCATGTGCACACAAAGTACAATGTTTCAAACTCTATGACTCTATAAACTCAATTATTCACACTTCAACACCACATCGATGCTGCTTTTGAGAAAAGATCATGACGAGATAACAGTTGATAGAGTTTGCGCTTTGAATTAAATTAAAATGTAGCAACTGATAAAACATTCTATATAAATAACTTTTATTTACTCAGGCCTGTTTGTTTGAGAACATAAACACTGCATACAATGCACAATGATGGTGTGTGTCGCGCTTTATAACATGATGTGTTGAGAACAACACAACCAGATGTGTTAAAAATTGACACATGTTGTGTCGGTTTTAACACATGTAGTGTGTGTGCTCAGGGACAACACATGTTGTGTAGATTTTAACACATATTGTGTGTGTGCTCAGGGACAACACAAGTTGTGTAGATTTTAACACATATTGTGTGTGTGTGCTCAGGGACAACACATGTTGTGTAGATTTTAACACATGTAGTGTGTGTGCTCAGGGACAACACATGTTGTGTAGATGTTAACACATGTAGTGTGTGTGCTCAGGGACAACACATGTTGCGTAAAATTGAACACACAACCTGTGTCGTTTTCTTTAACACATCTCTGTGTTACCTGTAACTCAACTAATGTGTTATTCCTCTTACAAAGAAGTGTGTTGAAACCTTTTACACAATAATGTGTTATAGTTACACAACGTGTGTCAGATGTGTGTTACATGTTACTTCGTGTTTGGATGAACACTGACACGTATTGTTAACTTGTGTTTAGTCCATTGACGTTTAATAAAGTGTGTTTGACTGTTTATTGTATTACCTGGATGTTTTAGACATCATGAATCTACACACACCAGCTCTTATTGAGATGAACAGAGGTTTAGATGTTGATGGTTCATTGAATGTTTCATCTGAAGTCTCCAGAATCGTGATCAGTGGCTCCTTTATTTGACCTCTTGACCCTTTACTTGTCTTTTAATTCTCCTCTTTCTGCTGTAACTGCCTTTTAATCAAATATGTTTGTTATGGCATGAAAGAAAACACGATCAGAAGTTTCTTGATCAAGTCATAACCTCAAGATCTGATCCAGTTTATGAGTAATTGGATGGTACACATTTACTTTATTTGTGTGCTGTTAGCTATAAAAGTTTTGTGAGGTTAGTTCATGATGTCCAGTAGTGCAGAATGAATTCTTAAAAAATGCAATGTTTTCAGAAAGTTTAGAGCTGCAGCAGATACTCGTCAAACACACACATCAAGAATCAGATCATGAATCGCAACAATGGTGACAAACGCTTCATCCTGCAGTGCATGCTGGGAGTCATGGATGAGTTTTGTACTATGGTGACTCCCAGAATGCATTGCGGGATGAAGCTTTTGGTTTGTCACCATTATTGAGATTCGTGAGCTGATTCTTGATATGTGTGTGTGCCTGTACGACACCATAGACTAGAACATCCTATGTGCACTGTGTATCTAAAATCAAATGTGCAGATAATGACAACAATAACATTAAAAAAATTATTAATAACTGAAAATATTTTTTACAGTAAAGTTTCAGATATCAAACACTTGCCTGAGCTCAGCAAATGTATGCGATGATAACATTATCATCTGATCATCATATTCTCATGGTTAGTTCTGCTGCTTCAAGTGTTCATAATAAACACACAGTCACAGCAAACAGAGAAAAACTGATGTGAAAGAGTCAAGGGTCAAGAGCTCAAATAAAGGAGCCACTAATCACGATTCTGGTGACTTCAGATGAAACATTCACTGAATCATCAACACAAATCCTGTTCATCTCAATAAGAGCTTCTGTCTGACAGAAATAAAGTCAGTCTGGTCAGTGATAACAAGTGAAAAGCGGAGAAAACATTTGAAAAAGACATTGTAAAAGAGGCATGATGTGATTGGCTGCCAAAACACCCAGTGCTGTTCTATCCAGAGTAACATTTAACACACATTGTGTGTTATATCTACACAACATGTGTCAAAATACCATCAACACACTCAGTGTGTTGTTTTTTAACACATCTCTTTTTAGAGTGTGAGTAAACAGGCTTGTTCCCGCACGTCAATCCATTCCCGACGATCTTTGCTTCTTATTTATTAAATATACAGCCAAATAGTTGATTAAACATTGCTCAAAATTAAAAGACAATTTATACAAATACTAAACTTTTATAAATTTTATATAAAATTTTATACTAAATTAATTTTAAAGAAAGACTTTCTAGAAAACACAATTCAATTAAGTGCTCAAGATCCATGTTTCCAGACATATGCGCATCTGATTATGTGCCTTACTCATGCTGCTCAGTTTTCATAATCAACATATGAAATTAAAAGATTATAATATTAAGACATAGCCGAAACTTTCTTTAACCCTCTGTCCGACGAAGTCGTCGGTGCCTTTTGATGGATTTTTTCCTTCCAGCGGACACAGCTCACAATACTCCATCATTTTTAGCAAATAAGTGCAAGATATAATTATAATAAACAGTAAACTGTTTTGTTTTTTCTAAAATTTGTTTACACTCACAATAACAGCAAAGGCCGTGACTCAGATTACTTTGCACTCCACTCCAAACGCTGTCTTCATTTCAAAAATATATTTTGTTTATTAAACGCAAAGTTTCCTTTCAAAAGCATTTTTAAATTCAGTTTATGTTTCCAACAAACGAAATTCCGAGCCAAAATAACGAAGTGGTAAAAAACCTTTGAGTTACCACCATGCAAATTCTAACATTTCGCTCGTCTCTGTATGTGGCAATGCGTCACAATAACCTGACGTATGTAAAAGACGATCCTTCTTTACAGATGATGGTGTGTTTGGACAGAAGACGAGTTCTTTATTAAACTCAGAAAAACAACAGAATATAAAATGCCACAATTTATCATAACACCTCATATGTGCCGCTCAAGTATAACTGTGCGTTCACACCACCGCCGGGGAGAGCGTCAAAGTGGCCGAAAGTCATTAATTTTCAATGGGAGCCCGGTGGCGAGCTCTGGCGAGAGTGGCGCGGCACGTCTTGGACGATTTGGGCGTCGAGGAGAGTTGAAATCAGGTCAAATTTATGGTAATAAGTGAGGTGCTTTCCTTGCCGTCAGTGCTTGGATAACACACACACGTCTCTTTCCATTAATAATAATGCCGTGCGGTGGCTGGGATGTAACATAATTTTTGGAATGACTTATCACGAGAGGAAACTTTTTTTTTTGTCGCATATAATCAGTTAATGGAAACGCTGTCATTTCGCAATATTTTTTATCGACTTTTAGAAACTTTTGTAAACGTTTTTCGCAAATCTGTAATGGAAACGTGGCTAGCACTCTCACTCTCACACACACAAACATAGCCTACTTTCACACACAATGCTATAAACAGAGAAAACGATTATACTTTAAAGATTTCTCATCCAACGTTAGTATTATAGCCTTCATCTTTCAGTTGAAATGGCTGATAGTTCAGAATGTACTGTTCAATTCATTAAAATAAGCATATGTCCCTCATTACCAGTATAATTTTTTTTTACATGTACGGGAAGTTGCCACCCCTCATTCTGCTCTTGCACCCCCTTTGCCACCCCGAATATAAAATCCTGTACACGCCCCTGCCCAAGAGCACATGAAATTACTTTTTGCTGTATGTTATTTTATGATTATTGAAATCGCAAAATGGCCTTAAACAATTACTAAATAAACTGCAAAATGTTAAGTTTTCTAATATATGCACGGATTGATTCTGACAGCACTGCACAGTCCAAAGTGCGAGAAAATCGGCACTAAAACGTAGGCTACTCGTCAGTTGCCCGGTAACCTTTTTACACAGCAAAATCCCCAGTGTTAAATTAACACTCCTCAGTGTACATATGTGTCCACACTACAGGGTGTTAAAAGTAACACTTAAGAAGTGTTAAAGTTAATGAGATAATTAAGTGATTAATTAAGTTATGATTGACCATTAGTGATGAGAAACACAAGAACTACAACTGACTTCAGTCACAGCTTTAGATGAAATCAACTGAAGATAAAAGAAGACATTAAATCTCTGAAGATCTCAGCAGAGGAGGATTAAACAACTCCACAAACAACATTACCAGCTTCACACATTACTAACCAGACTGACTTTATTTCTGTCAGACGACTACAGAAGCTCTTACTGAGATTCAGATGTTGATGATTTATTGAAAATAATAGTTTTGTTTGACGCCACCATTATGGTGATCAGTGTTGCTTTAGTTGGGCTCTTGACCCTTGACTTGTCAGCATTTTCTCTCTCTGTCTGCTGTAACTGTTTGTTACAGTGAGAACAGCAAGAGAAAATTGATGATGACAAGTTGATGACAGATGATGTTGGCTTGTTGTTGGTGATACAGTTGTTATCATCATATGGTGCCTAAACATCAGAGAAACTGATCAATGTTTAAAACATGTACATAAGTCTTGTTTTCCGGTTTAATAACACATCACACAATAAGCACTTCTAACTCCTGCAATTTAACTCACACACAGACATCAAGAATCAGCCTATGAATCTCAACAATGGTGACATGCTTCATGCCGCAATGCATTCTGGGTGCATCATGCAAAACTCATCCATGGCTCCCAGAATGCATTGCGGCATAAAGCATGTCACCATTGTTGAGATTCATAGGCTGATTCTTTATGTCTGTGTGTGAGTTATTCTTGCAGGAGTTAGAAGTGAGTAGTGTACAATCTGCCTAAAAACATATTCAGCTTTATTGATTAAAACCGATCTGGATCTTTCCAGGAATCACAGTAAAAACAAAGTTAATCAGTGATTTAAATCACTATACAATGATCATATTCTTATCACTGAGCAGTCAACAACATCTGATTGTGTTTACTCTTGCTTTTCATGCCATTGCAAACTCAGTAACAGCAGTCAGAAAAACACTAACATTAAAATGTCATCAAACTGGCCAACTAAAGAAAACACTGATCACCATGATGGTTTCAACATTAAAACAGTTTCAACACAAAATAAACAAGAAAGTAATTCTCAATAAGAGCTTCTGTAGACATCTGACAGAAATAAAGTCAGTCTGGTTAGTAATGTGTGAAGCTGGTAATGCTGTTTGTGGAGTTGTTTAATCCTCCTCTGCTGAGATCTTCAGAGATTTAATATGTTCTTTTATCTTCAGTTGATTTCATCTAAAACTGTGGCTGAAGTCAATTGTAGTTCTTGTGTTTCTCATCACTAATGGTCAATCATGACTTAATTAATCACTTAATTATCTCATTAACTTTAACACTTCTTAAGTGCTACTTTTAACACCATGTAGTGTGGACACATATGTACACTGAGGAGTGTTAATTTAACACTGGGGATTTTGCTGTGTATGAATGGATGGATTTAGTTAAAATGGACAGTAGTAAACAAATACGGACGTTCAAATGATTGCGTAACGCGTGAAAACAACATGAGAGGGAGTAAATGCAGAATTAAAATTCTTGGATGAGCTAAGAGTTTGAGTAAAAAAATCAGTGCCCTGATACTGAACTATGGAGCTGATTGAGATGCACCCCTAGTTCAATTCATGGAGCTCTGACCTAATGAGCTGATAATCTGAATCATGTGTTACATAAGGGAGACATTCAAAGTGTGCAGAGCTGTATGTTTTGAAGACTCTTCTTTGAACACACTTTTTTGTGTCTGTTATTGTTCTTCCCATGATCACAACAACTATCTATCACAAGCAATCGTGATGTATGTAATCTCACCTGTGTAGAAAAAAAGAGATCCCAGCTCATTTCAACATTAGGAACCTGTGAAATCCCTTCTCAAACTTACACAAATCTCTTCCTCTGTTCGATTGCTTCAAAATTTTCTCTCTGACACACATTTCCTGTTTCTCTGAAAGTGGACCTGTAATGGTGTTCAGCAATGGAGCAATGGCTCATATGAAACCTTTCTGTGTTTTCATTATTGCACCTTCAAGTTCTTAGTTTTACTTATATATATTTTAAATATTGATTTTGATTAGCGGCCCTCAGATTATAATTCTGTTGGACTGCAGATGAGAAATACGTGAGCAAATAGACAATGATAATGTAGATAATCTTTCAGTCTTATGCTCACTCTCTCTACACTACACTATGAATGGAACATGACAAAACACATTATCATTACCATTATTAATAATCACATTAACAACACTCTCAAAAACACTAATAATTATAATGTTGGAAAAACACTTGTTTTTAAGCTTATTAATTCTGTTCTTAATGAAATATGTTGTTGCAATTGTTGTGATTTTAATTATACACTCTAAAAAGAGATGTGTTAAAAAACAACACACTGAGTGTGTTGATGCTATTTTGACACATGTTGTGTAGATATAACACACGATTTTATCTAGCACATTAGAAATTGTTGCACCAATTAGATTAAAAAAGGTTAGAGAGAAACCTAAAGCACTATGGTACAACAGTGCTACACATGTTATCAAGAGAGAAACTCGTAACTTAGAGCGTAAATGGAAACAAACAAATTTAGAGGTCTTTAGAATCGCGTGGAAAGATAGTATGTCACGTTATAAAAAGGCCCTAAAAGCAGCCAGGGCTGAGCATCTCCGCAAAATAATAGAAAATAATCAAAATAACCCAAGGTTTTTATTTAACACCGTGGCTAGCCTAACAAATAAACAAACATCGCCTGAGCAAAATATTCCGTTACAGTTTAGTAGTAATGATTTTATGAATTTCTTCACTGAGAAAATAGAAAGCATCAGAAACAAAATTGTAAATGTACAATCTTTAATGATGTCTTATGATTCAACCGCAACTATCGCCCGTCAAGAACTACTACACCGCTTTACAACTATAGGACAGGAAGAGCTAAATAAACTTATCATTGCATCTAAACCAACAACATGTTTATTAGATCCAATACCCACTAAACTACTGAAAGAGTTGTTACCTGTAGTGGAAGAGCCTCTTCTCAATAGTATTAACTCATCTTTATCTTTAGGTCATGTTCCAAGAATATTCAAGTTGGCAGTCATAAAACCTCTCATTAAGAAGCCACAATTAGATCATAATAACCTAGCAAATTACAGACCAATTTCAAATCTTCCATTTATGTCTAAAATACTAGAAAAAGGTGTGTCCGCTCAATTGTGCGCTTTCTTGCAAGAAAATGATATCTATGAAAAATTTCAATCAGGATTCAGGCCGCATCATAGCACAGAAACTGCACTCGTTAAAATCACAAATGATTTACTTCTAGCTTCTGACCAAGGCTGTATCTCAATACTAGTTCTACTCGATCTTAGTGCTGCGTTTGATACCATAGATCATAAACTACTCTTAGATCGACTTCAAAATTACACTGGTGTTCAGGGACAGGCATTAAACTGGTTTAGATCGTACTTATCAGACCGCTACCATTTTGTCTGTCTAAATGGGGAAAAATCAAAGATGACGTCAGTAGACTATGGGGTGCCGCAAGGATCCGTGTTAGGCCCTCTGCTATTCTCTCTATATATGCTGCCACTTGGTAATATTATAAGAAAACATGGAATTAATTTCCACTGTTATGCTGATGACACTCAATTATATATTTCATCACGACCGGATGAAAACGCTAAATTATCTAAACTGACAGCGTGTGTTGAAGATATTAAATACTGGATGACGTGTAATTTTCTGCTATTAAATTCAGATAAAACGGAGGTGTTACTTATTGGTCCAAAAAACTGCCCACAAAACCTCTCGCAATACAATTTTACCTTGGAAGGATGTCCTGTCACTTTATCCACTACAGTAAAAGACCTGGGTGTTATATTAGACCGCAACCTGACATTCGAAAATCATATTTCATATGTTACAAGAACGGCATTTTTCCATCTTAGAAACATTGCTAAGCTACGTAACATGCTATCTATTTCTGATGCAGAAAAGTTAGTTCATGCATTCATGACCTCGAGATTAGATTACTGTAATGCTTTATTAGCTGGTTGTCCTGCATCCTCAATAAACAAACTACAGTTAGTCCAAAACGCGGCTGCTAGAGTTCTTCCCAGCCAGCACAGTCATGTGGGGCCCATATGGGTGTCACCTGGGCTGTCTAACTGGGGCCCAGCCAGTTTTGTCCTCAGTTTCCATGTAGGCCCCACATGGGCTAGCCCAGATGAACTGAACACTGCTCAGTGTGCACACTACAGGCTGTTAAATGTAACTGAATCAGTGTTGGAGTTAATGAGATAATTAAGCGATTAATAGAGTAATGAGTGAATATTACTGAAGACTCCTGATGATAACAAGCAGAATCACTGAAGGACAGAGAAACACAACAGACTTCCGACACAACTTCACAAAAGCATTATCAGCTTCCCTTTTTACCTATTAGATTGACTTTCTGTTATCTTAGTTTTTATTGATAATTCCCACTGAGCAAAGGTGTTTGTTGAAAAGACGTCCACTGAGGAGCCAGAATGAAAGTTTTTATGACGTCTGTTTTTGACGTGTTCTGCACGTCCGATATAGACGTTCATGGAACCTCAAGGTTATAAACTAGTTTGAATGTGCTCATTGTGGACATATTTCCCATTTGTAATTGCAAAGCAACTCACAGACAGTGTGTGTTTGTCCAGAAATCATGAAAATAAAAGAAACTTAGCTCACACCTTTAGACACTTTAGACAATTTAGCATCTGTAATTCACACATCTTTGGATCGTGAGAGAATCGTGGGATTCAATCCAGGATCTTCTTGCTGTGAGGAGACAGTGTTTCCCACTGAGACACTGGTGCTGCCCTTAATCACAGACATAAGACACACTTTGACTATTTCTGTCAGACGTCTACAGAAGCTCTTACTGAGAATTAACAGAGCTTTAGATGTTGATATTTATGGTGAATTTGAAGTCACCATTGTGGTGGGAAGCGTTTGCTTTAGTTGGGCTCTTGGTCCCTGTACTTGAGTTAGCTTTTCTTTGGCTGCTGTAACTGTGTGTGTGAAACACAATACTTATGGCTGAGAAAGCAAAGATTAAGTTACTTCAGGTGTTGTCAGCGCCTTGTTGATGACTAAATCATCAGAAGTCTAGAATCTGATGCTGTGCTTTTGAGTTTTAAGTTCTTGTTCAGCAAATGATAATTTGTTTATATACTATAACCTTGTGAATCTGCTGTATTGACACCAATAGCAATAAACAAATCACTCATCCTGAAAGATGATAAAACAGCAGGTGCACATTGTTTTGAGAAAAAAATTCACTTAGTCACACGCAGACATCAAGATTTTGAATATGATTCACAATAACGGTGACAATCAAGCATGAGTTTTGTACTTTGAAGCTACCCATCATGCATTGCAGCATGAAGTTTTTTTGTTATGATTGTCACCGTTGTTGTGAATCATATGCAAAATCTTGATGTCTGCGTGTGACTGTGAAATATTTTCTGAAAACAATGTGCACATTCTGTTTTAATCATCTTTCAGGATAAGTGATTATTTTATTGCTATTAGTTCCGGTACAGTGGATTCAAAAGGTTATAGTATATAAACACATTATTATTTGCCAAACAAGAACACAAAACTCAAAAGCACAACATCAGATTCTAGACTTCTGATGATATAGTCATCAACAAGGAGCTGACAACACCTGAAGTCACTTTATCTTTGCTTTCTCATAACACATCCAGTTATAACATCCAAAGAAAAGCTAACACAAATACAGGGACCAAGAGACCAACTAAAGCAAACGCTTCCCACCACAATGGTGACTTCAAATGAAACATAAACATCAACATCTAAAGCTCTGTTAATTCTCAGTAAGAGCTTCTGTAGACGTCTGACAGAAATAGTCAAAGTGTGTCTTATGTCTGTGATTAAGGGCAGCACCAGTGTCTCAGTGGGAAACACTGTCTCCTCACAGCAAGAAGATCCTGGATTGAATCCCACGATTCTCTCACGATCCAAAGATGTGAGAATTACAGATGCTAAAGTGTCTAAAGGTGTGAGCTAAGTTTCTTTTATTTTCATGATTTCTGGACAAACACACTCTCTCTGTGAGTTGCTTTGCAATTACAAATGGAAAATATGTCCACAATTTGAACTAGTTTTTAACCCTGAGGTTCCATGAACGTCTATATCGGACGTGCAGAAAACGTCAAAAACAGACGTCATAAAAACTTTCATTCTGGCTCCTCAGTGGACGTCTTTTCAACGTACACCTTTGCTCAGTGGGAATTATCAATAAAAACTAAGATAACAGAAAGTCAATCTAATAGGTAAAAAGGGAAGCTGATAATGCTTTTGTGAAGTTGTGTCTGAAGTCTTTTGTGTTTTTCTCTGTCCTTCAGTGATTCTGCTTGTTATCATCAGGAGTCTTCAGTAATATTCACTCATTACTCTATTAATCACTTAATTATCTCATTAACTCCAACACTGATTCAGTTACATTTAACAGCCTGTAGTGTGCACACTGAGCAGTGTTCAGTTAATCTGGGCTAGCCCATGTGGGGCCTACATGGAAACTGAGGACAAAACTGGCTGGGCCCCAGTTAGACAGCCCAGGTGACGCCCATATGGGCCCCACATGACTGTGCTGGCTGGGTTACTAGGTCAAGAAAATATGATCATATAACACCAATTTTATCATCTCTACACTGGTTACCTGTGAAGTTCCGTATCAATTACAAACTATTGCTACTAACCTATAAAGCCCAAAATGGTTTAGCTCCAGTGTATCTAACGGATCTTCTATCGCCCTACAATCCATCGCGCTCTTTAAGATCACTAAACTCTAGGCTTCTGGTCATTCCTAGGATATCTAAGTCCACTAAAGGAGGGAGGGCTTTTTCACATTTAGCTCCTAAACTCTGGAATAGTCTTCCTGATATTGTTCGAGGTTCAGAATCGCTGTCCCAGTTTAAAACTAGATTAAAGACGCATCTCTTTAGCCAAGCATTCACATTATAATTATCTTTTTATACTACAGTTAAATCGGATCAAAAGCATTAATATAATATTCTGAACAGCAGCTACGCTAATCATTTCCCATCTGCTTTTCTGTTGTTATCTCGGGACACTAGTCCCGAGGTAAATAGTTCATCAGCTCCAGTTTGTACCAGCCTCTCATGGAGACTTCAGATGCCCCGACACCTGTGATGAGACGACTCCACGCCTGTGAAGAGACGACTCAACGCCAGCGTTGTTATGGCCTAAATTAATACACGATTGATTAACTTTTTCGAACATTATTCTTTAACATTGTCTTTCTAACATTTTTACTGTACATCTATGAAATGCACTTTCTGTAAAGCTGCTTTGAAACAATGTGTATTGTGAAAAGCGCTATACAAATAAATTTGAATTGAATTGAATTGAATAACACACAATGTGTGTTAAATGTTACTCTGGATAGAACGTCAGTGTGTGTTTTGGCAGCCAATCACATCATGCCTCTT
Source organism: Gobio gobio (assembly GCF_949357685.1). Taxonomy (NCBI): domain Eukaryota; kingdom Metazoa; phylum Chordata; class Actinopteri; order Cypriniformes; family Gobionidae; genus Gobio; species Gobio gobio. The sequence continues at coordinate 65,923,632 of NC_137099.1, forward strand.
TTTCAATGTCTTTTTCAAATGCTTTCTCCGCTTTTCACTTGTTATCACTGACCAGACTGACTTTATTTCTGTCAGACAGAAGCTCTTATTGAGATGAACAGGATTTGTGTTGATGATTCAGTGAATGTTTCATCTGAAGTCTCCAGAATCGTGATCAGTGGCTCCTTTATTTGAGCTCTTGACCCTTGACTCTTTCACATCAGTTTTTCTCTGTTTGCTGTGACTGTGTGTTTATTAAACACATTTGAAGCAGCAGAAATGACCAAGAGAAAACTATGATCAGATGATAATGTTATCATCGCATACATTTGCTGAGCTCAGGCAAGTGTTTGATATCTGAAACTTTACTGTAAAAAATATTTTCAGTTATTAATAATTGTTTTAATGTTATTGTTGTCATTATCTGCACATTTGATTTTAGAGACACAGTGCACATAGGATGTTCTAGTCTATGGTGTTGTACAGGCACACACACATATCAAGAATCAGCTCATGAATCTCAATAATGGTGACAAACCAAAAGCTTCATCCCGCAATGCATTCTGGGAGTCACCATAGTACAAAACTCATCCATGACTCCCAGCATGCACTGCAGGATGAAGCGTTTGTTACCATTGTTGCGATTCATGATCTGATTCTTGATGTGTGTGTGTTTGACGAGTATCTGCTGCAGCTCTAAACTTTCTGAAAACATTGAATTTTTTATTTTTTAAAAATTAATTCTGCACTACTGGACATCATGAAGTAGTTTCACAAAACTTTTATAGCTAACAGCACACAAATAAAGTAAATGTGTACCATCCATTTACACATAAACTGGATCAGATCTTGAGATTATGACTTGATCAAGAAACTTCTGATTAGACATGTGCCGGTAAACGGTAATACGATATACCGCAATAATGAACATGCACAATATTGTTATCGTGGGCACTTCAAAATACCGTGAATAATTATTTATTACGAATTATTCAGATTTTTAGAATGAATTTTAAGAATACTTTACTCATCAACCGTTTAAAATGAAAAACACTTCAAAGAGGAACGCACTGATGTAAATAGACCGTGCATGAGCCGAGCACATGGCGGAATGAGGAGATGTGCTGAAGTGCACATTCATTCTTCGACAGCAGAGGGCGCTGACGGAACAGCAGAAATGCAGCCGCTTCCCCAGTAATCACATAACCTAATACATAATACTTAAAGACTTAAGGCTATTCATTTTCAAACTTGCATTTTATATTTTAATCTGGACTAAATTACATGCCCTAGATATTGTTTGAATATGTTCTGACTGTTGTTCAATCACACACTTTACAAGGCTCCAGTATTTAACATTAGTTCCTTCATTAACAAACTGACAATGAAAAATACTTCTAAAGCATGTATTAATCTTAGTTAAATGTACATTTCAGCATACCTATTGTTCTTTATAATTCTTTTGCACTTTAATCTGTTTTAAATATTTGTTTACTTTATACATTTTTGTGTATTGCTTTATTGTATTTAAATGTTTGGTTCTTTTGTTATAAGAAAGTGATTTAACCTATTATATGACAACACTTTTTTTGCAACTTCTTTCAATATCGTGATAATACCGTATACCGTGATAAAAGCTTCAGCAATTAATCGCAACATGAAAATTTGATACCGGCACATGCCTACTTCTGATCATGTTTTCATGCCATAACAAACATATTTGATTAAAATGCAGTTATAGCAGAAAGAGGAGAATTAAAAGACAAGTAAAGGGTCAAGAGCTCAAATAAAGGAGCCACTGATCACGATTCTGCTGACTTCAGATGAAACATTCAATGAACCATCAACATCTAAACCTCTGTTCATCTCAATAAGAGCTGGTGTGTGTAGATTCATGATGTCTAAAACATCCAGGTAATGCAATAAACAGTCAAACACACTTTATTAAACGTCAATGGACTAAACACAAGTTACCAATACGTGTCAGTGTTCATCCAAACACAAAGTAACTCTGGCAAATACACACATACAGTCACATGTAACACACATCTGACACACGTTGTGTAACTATAACACATTATTGTGTAAAAGGTTTCAACACACTTCTGTGTAAGAGGAATAACACATTAGTTGAGTTACAGGTAACACAGAGATGTGTTAAAGAAAACGACACAGGTTGTGTGTTAAATTTTACACAACATGTGTTGTCCCTGAGCACACACACTACATGTGTTAAAATCTACACAACATGTGTTGTCCCTGAGCACACACACTACATGTGTTAAAATCTACACAACATGTGTCAATTTTTAACACATCTGGTTGTGTTGTTCTCAACACATCATATTATAAAGCGCGACACACACCATCATTGTGCATTGTATGCAGTGTTTATGTTCTCAAACAAACAGGCCTGAGTAAATAAAAGTTATTTATATAGAATGTTTTATCAGTTGCTACATTTTAATTTAATTCAAAGCGCAAACTCTGTCAACTGTTATCTCGTCATGATCTTTTCTCAAAAGCAGCATCGATGTGGTGTTGAAGTGTGAATAATTGAGTTTATAGAGTCATAGAGTTTGAAACATTGTACTTTGTGTGCACATGCGTTCTGTACTCGACTATTGATTAAATGCTTAATAATTTAGTTTCACTTTATTTTTAAAATTACATCTGAGTATGTGATTACCTGACACAATTTGTGTGTTAAAATGACTTACACATTTATTGTGTTAAATTTGACACAACATGTGTTGTCCCTGAGCACACTCACTACATGTGTTAAAACTAACACAACATGTGTCATTTTTAACACATCTCTTTTTAGAGTGTACACTCTAAAAAGAGATGTGTTAAAAAAACAACACACTGAGTGTGTTGATGGTATTTTGACACATGTTGTGTAGATATAACACACAATGTGTGTTAAATGTTACTCTGGATGAACAGCACTGGGTGTTTTGGCAGCCAATCACATCATGCCTCTTTTTCAATGTCTTTTTCAAATGCTTTCACCGCTTTTCACTTGTTATCACTGACCAGACTGACTTTATTTCTGTCAGACAGAAGCTCTTATTGAGATGAACAGGATTTGTGTTGATGATTCAGTGAATGTTTCATCTGAAGTCTCCAGAATCGTGATCAGTGTTCATCCAAACACGAAGTAACATGTAACACACATCTGACACACGTTGTGTAACTATAACACATTATTGTGTAAAAGGTTTCAACACACTTCTGTGTAAGAGGAATAACACATTAGTTGAGTTACAGGTAACACAGAGATGTGTTAAAGAAAACGACACAGGTTGTGTGTTAAATTTTACGCAACATGTGTTGTCCCTGAGCACACACACTACATGTGTTAAAATCTACACAACATGTGTTGTCCCTGAGAACACACACAATATGTGTTAAAATCTACACAACATGTGTTGTCCCTGAGCACACACACTACATGTGTTAAAATCTACACGAAATGTGTTGTCCCTGAGCACACACACTACATGTGTTAAAATCTACACAACATGTGTTGTCCCTGAGCACACACACTACATGTGTTAAAACTGACACAACATGTGTCAATTTTTAACACGTCTGGTTGTGTTGTTCTCAACACATCATGTTATAAAGCGCGACACACGCCATCATTGTGCATTGTATGCAGTGTTTATGTTCTCAAACAAACAGGCCTGAGTAAAAAAAAGTTATTTATATAGAATGTTTTATCAGTTGCTACATTTTAATTTAATTCAAAGCGCAAACTCTGTCAACTGTTATCTCTTCATGATCTTTTCTCAAAAGTGGCATCGATGTGGTGTTGAAGTGTGAATAATTGAGTTTATAGAGTCATAGAGTTTGAAACATTGTACTTTGTGTGCACATGCGTTCTGTACTCGACTATTGATTAAATGCTTAATAATTTAGTTTCATTTTTTTTTAAACTACATCTGAGTATGTGATTACCTGACACAATTTGTGTGTTAAAATGACTTACACATTTATCGTGTTAAATTTGACACAACATGTGTTGTCCCTGAGCACACTCACTACATGTGTTAAAACTAACACAACATGTGTCATTTTTAACACATCTCTTTTTAGAGTGTAGTAAAATGTGTCTAAACCTATTGAAATCACATGACCAGCTGAGTACTGTCAGATTCTCACCTGTTATTAGACACTTTTATTAGACACTGTGAATAGGACATTTTAACAATTGTGTCTATCTAAAGTCCTAGTGGTCAGAACAACGACAAATTATTGAATGTTCCTCCAGGTAATTGGACAATCACAATAGCCTTTTGTAGTATTATTTTAGCATACTATTTAATGAAGTATGCTTGTTTTGTTCAGTGTATTTTTGTACTGAAACAGTGGCAAATTATTCCATTTTAACATGGTTCAGTTTTGATTAAATTATATTTCTTTCAAATTTTTAAACAACTTTTTACAGTGTTATTTACTTAGCCCAGTTGATCAGACTACAACATCTCTAGTTCCGTTTCATAAAAACATTTCAAACTGTTTTTGGAACAATTACTTGATTTCTCAAGACATCCTACATCCTTGTTCATTCCTCCTCCTTGAGAAACTCCCTCATTAGTGTATGAAACCTTTATATTTTAATTAACTTTTTAAATTAATTAGATATTCATTAATCACACAACATCTATGAAACTCGTGCACAAAATAAAGGAAAGATCACATTTATTACAGTAGATAAGATAATAAATCATTGCTCCACCATTGCTATAAACAGAATACAGTTTTTCTTATCAGTTTCTGACAGCTGAGAATTTTTTTTTTCATAACTTCCAAAAATTCAAAGATTACATCTAGAAAGACCTATAAAATGTAATTCCTAAAAAATATGTAAACCCCCCAAATATATCTTAAGATCAGTAACCACACACACCCAAAGGAGTGACATATTACATGATTCATCATTTACCTATCAATCAATCACCAAACACGCCTCTTATAGCATAACCCTTCACAATCCTCTATAGTTAATCATGAATTTGTACCTATCTAACATCCAACACCACATTGTGTGAATAATATTAGCAAGTGAATATAATATAAATTTGCTATTATGCCCAAATATTCTATTTATCTGTGAAGAACTAAAACATCCCATCACCAGCACTTAAATTTTACTCAAGGTCAGCTCCAGTTCAAAGGTCCCTCCACTTTAGTTGTATAACTCTGTTACTTTGATTTAGATACTTTACTTGATTACTGATTTTTCATTGACTACTTTTTGTCATCTGCATGTCTGGTTCAGTCTAAAAATGAGGGTATAGGGTGTGATTTCAGACAGCCTGTGTATGTGGACAAATGGAGTAAGTTTATGGTACTTGTAAATATTGGTTTTGAAACATAAATGCTTTAAGGCTTCCAGATTCCTCAAATTGTTTATATTACCTTAACTTGTTGGGTTTTACAGTGTATATTATGAAATTTAATAATATGACCATGACAATGAAATTTTGTTATAAAAAGAACAAACATCCACGTATGGAAGAATTGTGAGAGTTAGGTTTTGTCATGCTAGGATTAAAGTTTTTCCCCAGCTCACTAAACAAATCCTTGTGATATTTCTCTTAACCAGTGTTTCTCATGAGGTTTCTGCCCTTCTGTGTGATCTCACTGGGTTGGGTTCTGGAACATAAGATGAATAAAATCATAATTTTAACACACAAATATATGCTGTGCATGCATACTCACATGTACATATGAACACGCATATACATTGAGAGGGTATTAACACATGAGAGGGCAGGTCATACCATCGGTTTAAGATATTCTCTCTTCCACTCGTCAAAGCACTGCTGAGCGTCCTTGAGCTTTTCTTCTGGGCCTCTATAGTACACTCTAAACAGCTTCTCATAAAAATCTTTGGGCAGGAACATCTGTCATTGCAGAATAATATTTTATATAGAACTTTATATTGTGTACAATTTTTGTTTTATTTTTTAAAACAGTACACTGAAAAAAACAATAAGTAGAATTTACTCAATTTTTATTTTGCAAGTTTTTGCACAAATTTTTATCAAGTAAATTTCACACGTAAGGAAATTAAGTAAATGTACTCAACTAAGCTGAGTAAAATTAAAAAAGTGAATAAGTACATATAACTTGGCCTGTTGAATTGTATTGAGTAATTTTTACTTACAAATTTGATGTAATTAAGATAATTAAGTAAAACAATTTGCTCTTTTAAATGCACTTTACTTGTTTTATGCAGTGCTGGTAATTATTTTATATTAAATCACTAATTTTTTTAATACATTTTACTTGTATTATGCAGTGCTGGTAATTATTTTAAATCCAGGTGCGCAGTTTGCCTTCACCTGTGGCCGTGAGGGCTCATTCCACCAGAGGCATGGCCTCTTCGGTGGCCCTTCTTTCTGGGGTCCCCTTGCAGGATATCTGCGAGGCGGCCGGGTGGGCTACCCCACACACTTTTATCAGGTTTTATAGCCTGGATCTCCCTACGACGCCTGGTGCTAGGGTGCTCCAGTCCTAGCTGTGCCCGGTTTCCGGCTTCACACTAGGGCAGGCGCTACCCTTCGGTGTGGCCTAGTGGGTACTCGTTCCCCAAAGCGTCGTCCCGATGCAGTGCGAGTTCCCTCGAAAGGGAACTGCTCGGGTTATGTATATAACCCTTGTTCCCTGAGAAGGGGAACGAGCACTGCATCCCGACGCCACACCTTGGCGCGCCTGGAGCGCATGTTTCAGAGCAATTACTACCGCCATTACGTTCCAGCCCCCCTTTTATACTTCCGGGTATGCCGTCACGATGACGTCATCACGCACGCCAATCGGATTGGCCTAGTTGGCATTCTGGTTTCAGATTCGCTGATGCTACACAGTAAAATCCCCAGAGTTAAATTAACACTTCTCAGAGAACATTTGGTCCCACTCTACAGAGTGTTAAAGTAACACTGAATCAGTGTTAAAGTTAATGAGATAATTGAGAGATTAATTAAGTGATGATTGGCCATTAGTGATGAACACCTGATGATAATGAGTAGAATCACTGAAGGAAAGAGAAAAAGAAAAACACAAGAACTACGACTGACTATAAAAAAGACATTAAATCTCTGAAGATCTCAGCAGAGGAGGATTAAACAACTCCACAAACAGCATTACCAGCTTCACACATTACTAACCAGACTGACTTTATTTCTGTCAGACGTCTCTTATTGAGAATTAACAGATTTTTTGTTTGATTCTGTTGTGAAAATTGTTAGTTTTTAATGTGACCATCATGGTGATCAGTGTTTTCTTTAGTTGGGCAGTTTGATGACGTTTTAACGTTAGTGTTTCTCTGGCTGCTGTAACTGAGTTTGTTATGGCAAGAAAAGCAAGAGTAAACACAATCAGATGCTGTCGGCTGCTCGATGTTGAGAATATGATCATTGTATAATGATTTAATTCATTGATTTTACGACTGAGTATGAGCAATATCCTATTAACTTTTTTTATTGTGATTTTAGAGAAGATCCAACACTGTTTTAATCAGAAAAGCTGAATAAGTTTTGCAACCGATTGTACACTAATCAATTCTAACTCCTGCGAGATGAACTCACACACAGACATCAAGAATCTGCCTATGAATCTCAACAATGGTGACATGCTTCATGCCACAATGCATTCTGGGAGCCATAGATGAGTTTTGCGTGATGCACCCAGAATGCATTGTGGCATGTCACCATTGTTAAGATTCATAGGCTGATTCTTGATGTCTATGTGTGAGTAAAACTCGCAGGAGTTAGAATTGCTTATTGTGTGATGTGTTAGTAAACCGCAGTACAAATCTTATGTAAAAATTTTTTGATAATTGTTTAGTTTCTCTGATAATAACATTGCTGGATCTTCTGCCCTAGAATCACAAGGCTCCTATAATCAATGACTTTCAGGGATCAGCAAATAAGGCCATTATATGATGATAACAACTGTATCATAAACAACAAGCGTCAAGATTTTCTTGCCATTTTCACCGTAACGAACAGTTACAGCAGCCAGAGAAAAACTTATGTTAGCAAGTCAAGGGTCAAGAGCCCAATTAAAGCAAACACTGATCACAATAATGGTAACTTCAAACAACTTTAATTTTCAATAAAACATCAACATCTAAACCTCAATAAGAGCTTCTGTAGTCGTCTGATAGAAATAAAGTCTGTCTGGTTAGTAATGTGTGAAGCTGGTAATGCTGTTTGTGGAGTTGTTTAATCCTCCTCTGCTGAGATCTTCAGAGATTGAATGTCTTTTTAATAGTCAGTCGTAGTTCTTGTGTTTTTCTTTTTCTCTTTCCTTCAGTGATTCTACTCATTATCATCAGGTGTTCACCACTAATGGTCAATTATCACTTAATTAATCTCTTAATTATCTCATTAACTTTAACACTGATTCAGTGTTACTTTAACACTCTGTAGAGTGGGACCATATGTTCTCTGAGCAGTGTTAATTTAACTCTGGGGATTTTACTGTGTAAGGGAGCATCCCCAAAGCGTCGTCCCGATGCAGTGCTCGTTCCCCTTCTCAGGGAACAAGGGTTATATACATAACCCGAGCAGTTTTCTTTCCGCGCATGCGCAGATTCCTTGCTTCAGGAAGACGTAAATTTTACTTGATTTTTTTTAAAATAGCTTCAAGCACTTTATTAATTCGTGTAAATATGCCAGAGAGTCACAAGTGATATTTACTTGTCTGTTGGATGAGTAATATTTACAAGTAAAAATAGAGTACATGTTTAGATTTTACTTAATATTCTATCATTTTCACATTTACAAGATTATTATAAGCAAAATATGCATGATTTTTCCTGTTTCATTTACTTAGCCATAAAATCATTTTTTACAGTGTACCTTTCCATAGATTATACATGTTTTTCATTACATTACTTCAAAAAGAAAAGTGGATAAATAAATAGACTTTACTTGAAATAGTTAACCCTTTTTTTAGACATGTATACATAATTGTTAGGAATGAATGGGCTTCTTTGTGTAAATAATTTCTTTTTAATCCCAGTCTCTAATTAATTATATATATTTTTAATATTTCAAAGTCACATGGGTACCTGATCATTTTTCAGGAAGGCTTTGTTTGGGTCCCTCTTTTTGTAGAAATAGACACTGTCCATGGGGTTTTTATCCTTCATGCCATGATCAATGTGAACCACCTGGATGAGAGAATTTCCATTCAAATAATTCAAGCGATAACTTAAACTGAAGAGATCAAGAGATGCAGATTAAAGGTTTATATTTGAACATACATCTTCCACAAAATCTTCGGCCTTTAGATCTTGTTTTTTTTCCTTATTCCATTCCCCCACTGCTGTTGTCCAGTCATCCTTTACCTTTACAAGTGTTTGAGAAAATCAACAGTAAAATACACCAAATGGCAAAATAAATAGCATGTATAATGTTTTCAGCTTGTAGAATACCAGCTTTAGTAATATCTGATATTGTGGTTTAAGCAGGTATTGTGATATTTTATCTCATTACCTGGAAGTAATATTGCAATATGAGTAGTTTATTTTAGTTATACACTGTCCAATACCTTTGGGATCTGTCTTTTCTCCAGTTTGGCCTCTCCCAGAAACTTTGGCAGGTCCCTTTTGAGAATCTTCCTCACATTTTCACTTGCATCCTGGAGATCTCTTTGGGCATTTTCAAGTATCTTTTTGTAATCATTCTCAGGGTACAACATTTTCTCAAGGATATTGTCTGTTAGAAAAGGGAGAACATAACTATTTGTCTTTTGCATTTTAGTTAAAACAATCCTAATAATAAATCCACAAACAACTTCCTGTTTATAGATAAATTATTGTGCCAAATGTGGATATAATTTCCTCTTCCTTTCCCATTTATTTTATGCCCATACACAAGTTTCCCACTGACCTGTGAGTTTGGTGTATTCTCCCATGTTGTTTATTGCTTCAGAGATCTGGAAATGGCCATTAGCTTTTACTAGGGCTTCTGTAATCCTAAAATGCAAAGGTAACACTTTACAATAAGGTTCATTAGTTAACTACATTAGTAGACATGAGCTAAAAATGAACTGCTCTTATAAAGAATGTATTTATCTTTGTTACTGTTAATTTCAACATTTACTAATACTTTATTAAAATTTTGTTAACAGTAGTTAATGTACTGTGAACTAACATGAACAAACCATGAACAGCTGTATTTTTATTAACTAACATTAACAAAGATTAACAAATGTAATGTTAGTTAATACATTAAATCAAGCATTCTGCATTAGTTCAGGAAGGCCACGTAGTTAAGCTCTGCTATCAGCTGATTGGAAAAATTAAAACCTGTCCATATCAGAGGATCCAATTCCTATGCACTCAAGTGGCAACTCTCAGACAGGGCGCCTTAAGCGTAGCTTCAGTTCAGTCTGCCTGCTTGACTGCTTCCACTGCACGCGGCTTTGTAACCCAGCTCCTCCTTAAACTGAGTTTGACTTAATCAATGTCGTTCGGTTGACATTGATGCATGCTCTGTTCTAAATGGGGATTTACGCTGCCCTCCCAGTTTAAAAATGGGAGGTTGTCCCCAGAAGATGCTGTTCCCTGTCTTGGCTTTTCATGGAGCTCTTTAAAGGATGGGGAATTTAGAACAGAGCCATATCACCAATTGTAAATTTAGCAAAATATGCCAATAAAAAAGTTGACTAAAAGTTTGGACCTGACTGAACTAATGTTAACTAATGAAATCAATCCATCCATCCATCTAATCATATAGGCTGTGTACAGTGGCGCAGCATCTGGGCATGCACTTGTAAATGGGCCCCACCCAGGCGGAACTTCAAATTAAAAGAACGGAATTCATTTTTAATTTGCGGCCACAATAAATATATATTGTATATGCGTGTCATGTGCAGTAATTTCTTGTGTGCATTTGTTATTTTTTGCACCCCATAGCTGCTGTAGAACTATATCACAGATATCAAGAATCAACATATGAATCTCAACAATGGTGACATACTTAATGCTGCAATGCATGCTGGGAGCCATGAGTTTTATACTGTGGTGGTTTAGTAGGGTTGGAGCTAAACTCTGCAGGACATCAGCTCTCTAGGACCGAACTTGCCTACCCCTGACTTAGAGCTACAAAAATGTACCCTTAAGGGTCCCACCCCAGTGACGGCCACTTCTACCTTAAAAGTTAGAAATACAAATTTGTACACCTTTTTTTTGTTTTTTTTTAAAGAGAGTGTAGCGGGGCCCATACATTTTTATTGTATTTATTTCTTTGCAAAACTTTTGTTTATCTAATGAGTACATGTAGTATGTTTTTAACTTAACTGCTCGTCACGTCAACCACAGAATGTTTAGCGATGCAAGCAGCTACAATCCTTGTTTTATTTTCAAACTTAACAACACGACATGAACATAATTTGCCTCAAAACTAGAGGCACACAGTTTACCTGCTATAAATACTTTTTTTATAATACCAAAGCTTACATTTTCTCAATGATATTGACAGTCTTGTGCTGGTAGGCCTGGCGATGCAGTGTGTATCGGGTGCGAAACATGTCAAAAATATTACTTGCTTCCTGTTAGAGAAAGAAAAATGCACCACAGTGTGATGTAAAAGCAGGCATTTATTTTTCCATACATTACTAAGAAATTAAATAAGATGTGTATTGAATTATTTTATTATTATATTATATTATTATATTATATTATATTATATTATATTATATTATATTATATTATATTATATTATATTATATTATATTATATTATATTATATTATATTATATTATATTATATTATATTATATTACATTATATTATAGGAGAGGGGGAGAGAGACCATTCACACTTTCAATCTGTATGATAAACTGTTTAATTCATTAAGGTATAGGCTATCTGTATAATGGTTGGAACATGCTGAAACATACACTGTAAAAAATGTACCTGTAAATTAACGGTAAAATACTGGCAGCAGGGTTTCCAGCTGTGTACCGTAACTGTGCTGTAAAATAACGGCAATCTTCTGGCAGCTGTGGTTGCCAGCAATGTACTGTTAATTTACTGCCCTCTACTGTTTATTTACAGCTCTCCTTTTTTACAGTATGTTACCGTAATAATACCATGGAAGGGAGCTCTTTTAATTTGGGAAACTGGTTGCTTCAAACAGTTCTCATTTTAAAACTAGTATTTATACGGTATTTGTACTGTAAACTTATTTCAGTTGAGTCCACTGAAAAGGAACATTTCTTAATATAAACTGCAACCGCATAACACGTTGCGTTATAATAAAAAACATGACTTTAACTTCAATCGTTGCAGTTCATCGCTAGCAATAGCACACATGTATGTGATAAATTACTCAACAAACAGCTCATAACTGCATTAGGAAACACAGTCGATGACTTTAAATAAAGCATCAAGCAGCATTTCATCAGTGTTTCTCTGCTCATCCTAGACTGAAGCACAGGCTCTACTCTCCAGCACAATGGTGACCCACAAAACAAATTAATTGAACTGAAAGATCTCTTCTATATCATCTTGTGCAACAACACAAACACAATCCATTTTAATATTTACTCTCCTTGTCAGTTACTGACTTTTTTCTATTAACTTTCACTAATATTTCAGTGAAAATATCTTGATTCATCTGGTAAATTTGACTGTTAAGTTTTACAGTATATTACAGTTTTTTCCTTGATTTTACGGTAATCTACTGGCAGCTAAATTGCCAGTAAATTGCTGTTTTTTTTAACATTACTTTTCCATAAATTAATATACAGAGTCTTACCGTCAATTTACGTTAGAATACAGTAATGAAACTGCAGGATTACGGTACACAGCTGGAAACCCTGATGCCAGTATTTTACAGTTAAATTACAGAAAAGCTGTAATTTAGATTACGGTAAGGAAACTGTAAGATTACAGTACACAGCTGTATTTTTTTATCTAATCCCTTTAACCCTTATAACCCCACAGCAAAATCTTCCATTTTAAATGAACACTTATATGTGCCCACACTACAGAGTGTTAGAGTAATTGAAGAATTGTTGAAGTTGAGATAATTAAGAGATTAATTAAGTGATAATTGAGAATTAGTGATTAGGAAAGGAAAGAAAAGCAGAATCACTGAAGGAAAGAGAAACACAAGAACTACAACTTCAGCCACAGTTTTAGATGAAATCAACTGAAGATAAAAAAATACATTACATCTCTGAAGATCTCAGCAGAGGAGGATTAAACAACTCCACAAACAGCATTACCAGCTTCACACATTACTAACCAGATTGACTTTATGTCTGTCAGACATCTACAGAAGCTCTTATTGGAAATTAACAGATCTTTATGTGTTGATGTTTAATTGAAAATTTCACCATTATGGTGATCAGTGTTTGCTTCAGTTGGGCTCTTGAGCATTTATTGATGCTGCAATGCATGCTGGGAGTCATGGATGATTTTTGTACAATGCGGTTACCCAGCATGCATTGCAGAATTAAGCTTTTGATTGTCACCATTGTTGAGATTCATACTCCGATTCTTGATGTCTATGTGATTCTGAATAATATTGGTATTTGAAATGTTTTGACCACAAGTTTTCATGTCCTTTATATTATCTGTTTTTTGCAACAGTGATGGATCTCATGCTCTAAAGTTATTGGGACACCATCACAAACTACATCATCTATATCATTATAGAATAGACTTTGAAGGAGCTCAGTGAATCAGACCTTTAATAAATAGTCAACATCACCTGTTTACATTGTCTTTCGGGTTTGCTTACTATAAGAAATGTATTTAAAAAACGTAGTTACAGCAGCGAAAAAGAAAAAGTAATGTTTTATGTCAAGGTTCAAGATCCCAACTAAAGCAAACACTGATCACAATAATGGTAATGTCAAAAGAAACAATAAAACAAAATCTGTCAATTCTCAATAACAGCTTCCTAAAAACAACAAATTATAAAAATAAATCACAATCTATGACAAAAATACCACTATAAACTAGATGGTGGATAAACTAGATTAGTGAATAAAAAGTTATACAAATTTTTTTTAAAGAAAAATCACAAGTGCACACTAATTGTATAAAATCTAAACATTTAGTGTGGGGGGGCATAAAAGTGAATAAGTGTAGCTTTAAATCTGGTAAAATGTTGTAAAATACATTCATGAAAAACAAGTAAATATATTTATAGAAATAGGGCCTATTTTAAGAAATTAAAATACATTTATTTTAAATGTATAACGCATCTTTTTAATGAGGCAGCAACATATTTTAGATGGGGTAGAACAAGAAAGACTATTAATAATCTTTCATAGCGCAAAAGTATTATAATACTAACGGCTCCAAAAGAGAGCGGAGCATATGCGCATCCCGTGCGCAGGATGAGTCACAGCGCGCCGCTCTGTCCGCATTGAAAAGTTCAACTTTAAAACACAAAGGGAAGATATATCTCTGCGTAGTGTATCTATCTATGCAATATTTTATTGAGGCGTTTCTTTTAACAGTTTAACACTTCAGTTACCGTGCGTGAAGAAAAACACAATCTCTAGTCCAGTGTTGTGATCTAACACACACCCGGTATAAAGTAATGTTAACATGATTTACAGCATTAAACACCAGCAAGATAAAGTCAAGTTATGCGAAATCATAGAGCGTTATATACAGATCAAGCGTAATAACAGGAACACTGAATCATCTTGGAGAGTTTCATCGTGTTGACTGTCGTAACCGAACGCAACACACAGTTTAAAGCTGAATGGAGAATGTCTGACAGACGCAGCGGAGGGAAGCATTCGCGTGAACTTGAATTTAAGGATTAAATATTCATCTGTACCTCACATTAAACTATGGAATGGCTTAAGAACACTTTATATGGTCCATGAAGAAGAGTTGATGATGCTTTATAATGTTTTTGTGTGCATTTTGTGGGGCACAGAATATTATACACACAGTATCGGATTTGGATCGGTCCTGTCTGATCGGTACCCGATCCGGCAAATAATGGCGGATCGGAGCCGATACCAATACTGAATATCGGATCGGTGCATCCCTACAAGTGACAAGTGACCATGATGTATGATTCGATTGTAAGCGCTGTACATTAATCTGTAGTAAGTGTCTTTTTTTTTTTTTTACCATCAAACAGTTTCTCCAGTCTGGCAGTGATCATTTTTCTAGACGGGACCGTAAACTCTGGGTCTACAAACTCCACACAGTAAATTCCCCGGTGTTGAATTAACACTGCTCGGTGTTCATATGGGAACCACCAGCAGGTGTTATGCTGCGTTCACACCAAACGTGAATTGAGCGTCAAAATCGCGTCTACCGCGTCTACCCACTGAGCAAAGTTATGTCCAAAAGACGTCTTTTCAACGTCTTTGCCACTAGAGGCGTACGTTGAAAAAACGTCCACTGAGGAGCCAGAATGAAAGTTTTTATGACGTCTGTTTTTGACGTGTTCTGCACGTCCGATATAGACGTTCATGGAACCTCAAGGTTAAAAACTAGTTCAAATGTGCTCATTGTGGACATATTTCCCATTTGTAATTGCAAAGCAACTCACAGACAGTGTGTGTTTGTCCAGAAATCATGAAAATAAAAGAAACTTCGCTCACACCTTTAGACACTTTAGACAACTTAGCATCTGTAATTCACACATCTTTGGATCGTGAGAGAATCGTGGGATTCAATCCAGGATCTTCTTGCTGTGAGGAGACAGTGTTTCCCACTGAGACACTGGTGCTGCCCTTAATCACAGACATAAGACACACTTTGACTATTTCTGTCAGACGTCTACAGAAGCTCTTACTGAGAATTAACAGAGCTTTAGATGTTGATGTTTGTTTCATTTGAAGTCACCATTGTGGTGGGAAGCGTTTGCTTTAGTTGGGCTCTTGGTCCCTGTACTTAAGTTAGCTTTCCTTTGGCTGCTGTAACTGTGTGTGAGAAACACAATAGTTGTGGCTGAGAAAGTTGATGACTATATCATCAGATAGCAAGCATCTGATGTTGTGCCTGTGAGTTTTGCATGTGTTGTTTATTTTTAATATTTTATTATTTCCACTATAAGCTTGCGAAAACAGTACTGGCACCAATAGCATCAAAATAATCACTTGTCTTGAAGGATGATAAAACAGTATGTGCACACAATGTTTTGAGCAAAAATTTCACATAGTCACACACAGACATCAAGATTTTGCCTATGCTTCACAACAACGGTGACAATCAAAACAAAAAAGCTTCATGCTGCAATGCATGATGGGTAGCTATATAGTACAAAACTCATGCTTGATTGTCACCGTTTTTGTGAATCATATGCAAAGTCTTGATGTCTGTGTGTGATCATATGAACTATTTGCTCAAAACATTGTGTGCACATACCGTTTTATCATCCCTCAGGACAAATGATCATTTTGATGCTATTGATGCCAGTACGTTACATTCACAAGTTAGTTTGCCAAACAAGCACACAAAACTTAAAAAAAAAAAACATCAAATGATCACTTTCCAAAAGTTTAGTCATCAACAAGGAGCTGACAGCACCTGATGTCGCTTTGTCTTTGCTTTCTCAGCCACAACTATTGTGTTTCACACACACAGTTACAGCAGACAAAGAAAAGCTAACTCAAGTATAGGGACCAAGAGCCCAACTAAAGCAAACGCTTCCCACCACAATGGTGACTTCAAATGAAACAAACATCAACATCTAAACCTCTGTTAATTCTCAGTAAGAGCTTCTGTAGACGTCTGACAGAAATAGTCAAAGTGTGTCTTATGTCTGTGATTAAGGGCAGCTCCAGTGTCTCAGTGGGAAACACTGTCTCCTCACAGCAAGAAGATCCTGGATTGAATCCCACGATTCTCTCACGATCCAAAGCTGTGTGAATTACAGATGCTAAGTTGTCTAAAGTGTCTAAAGGTGTGAGCTAAGTTTCTTTTATTTTCATGATTTCTGGACAAACACACACTGTCTGTGAGTTGCTTTGCAATTACAAATGGGAAATATGTCCACAATGAGCACATTACTAGTTTTAAACCTTGAGGTTCCATGAACGTCTATATCGGACGTGCAGAACACGTCAAAAACAGACGTCATAAAAACGTTCATTCTGGCTCCTCAGTGGACGTCTTTTCAACGTACGCCTCTAGTGGCAAAGACGTTGAAAAGACGTCTTTTGGACATAACTTGGCTCAGTGGGTAGTTTCACGCGCAAACATTTTGAATGCATTCGCGTGTCCACAGAGAATTGGACGCGCGTAGAAATCGAGCGAAATTGACGCGCGTTCAAGGCACTCCAGGAGAAATATGTCATAAAACACCACTCTGCCTCTTTTCATTTTCATAAAAAATATATATTAAGCATTAATAGCCACACAAATGTGGTCCAGGCAACTCCTACATTATCTTCACTGTATGCATGTTTAAATATCCTTAAAATATAAAGTTATGAAACTTCTCTTTGCCCTCAGTCAAAACGATTTGGCAGACAACAAATTATATATTCATGAGAGCAAAGATCGCCCGTTAGATCCACACAAGACGAACCACTACAGGACATCAGAGCCAGCGGCAGACGCCAGAAGGACTGGCCGAGGAAAGGCTGCCTTCGCCAGGGTTATGAGCGGTGATTGCCCGGTGATCGCCTGGATCTCACAACTCCAAAAACACAAGAATTTTTTTTTTCAATTGGCGCTCTCTTTATAAAAAACCACAGATTGAGCTTTAAACAACTACATTCCCACCTGAAAAAGTCTTAAAACTACATTTTGTGACACAATAGTACTATTTTTAATTTATGCAGGGTTTCTCATACACGTCACTTTACCACGTGACAGCAGCAAGCAGGCTCCTGATTGGTTAACGCGGCGCGAATTGACGGCAAAGTTCAAATTTTTCAACTTGGGCGTCAGACGCGAATTCGCTTCAAACTGCGTGAATGCACAAAAGCACCATTCGCGTGTAACGCGCGTATCGCGCAAGACGCTCAATTCGCGTCCAATTCGCACCATTCGCGCGAACTGGACGCGCGAATGAGGCGGATTCGCGTCCTTCGCGCCGCGCGTAACGAGCCTTCCGCGCCGCGCGTAACGAGCCTTCCTTAAATCATATGACCTTTTTTGTGTAAGGCTTCTTCTGCAACAAATTATGTGTTTGAGTAAACACTATTACAAAGACCACAAACTGACATCAAAACCCAAGAGTCAAACTGCCCAACTAAAGGGAACACTGATAACCATAATGGCGACCAAATATTTTCAATTCAACATCAGCCTCTAAACCTCTGTTAATTCTCAATAAGAACTTCTGTAGATGTCAAAAATAAAGTCAATCTGGTTTGTAATAAGAGAGAATTTATGTCTTCAGTTGATTTCATCTAAGGCTTGTGGCTGAAGTCAGTTGTAGTTCTTGTGTTTCTCTTACCTTCAGTGATTCTGCTCATTATCATCAGGTGTCTTCAATAATCAAACAAACATCACTCAATTAATCACTTAAAGGTCCCATGGCATGGCATTTTTCTATTATTTTATAATGTTTCCTGAGCTGTACTTATATTGTTAGTATGACTTTTACTTCATAAAATGTCATAATTTAGAAATAAAAGGCATTTTTTCTATACTGCTGTTTGCCCTGTGGCTGAATGCCCTGCTTCAAGAGGCGTGTCTGCTGTGAGACTTCAGTAAAAACACCCACTGTTGTGATTGGCTGACATCTTTGCATTTTATATGAGCGGAGGGGGCGTGGTTTATCGAGGCACGAGCAGGCACGAGTCTGCCAGGGAGACGAATGGACCTGAGTTCACTTCACATCAGTTCTCAGCATGTCTGAACTGTTTTAGTTACAGCATATACTTTAGGTTATTAGTCTATTTCTAGTCGGAGGGACTGTCACTCATGTCAGAAAGTTAGTAACTTTAGTAAATTATGGATCAGCGCTGACTGGAGACGCGAACCGTTTAGAACGATTCAGTCCGATTTGGTGAACTGATTCGGTTCACTAAAAAGAACTGGTTCAAAAGAAAGATCGTTCGCGAACCGGACATCACTAATGTATCAGAGACTGAGCTCAGCGATTGCAAACAAAGTTATTTATAGTAACTACTGAGTTATGAGAGCGCTGTCAGTCAGCGCGAGTTTATTGTGTTTGTATTTGAGAGTTCTGAATAAACACGAGTCCCAGTCACACCGAGTCTTCATCATTATTCTACCAACTTTGTAACACATGCAAAGTACCATTACAGCTGTCGAGATGAACGAGTTAAAAGTAAGTGTTGATAATAGCATTATTTTTAAAATAAAATAAAAGCGTCAGTGACGCGCGTTGAGTACACAGCGCAAACAAAGACACAACAGCAGTAATCGGATGTAATCCAGTTTATTGTGGGGCTAGGCTGGCTAGCCCGGATATGCTCAAGCTTACCCCCCTTCTGCTTAATCTCACGCCGCGTTTGGTGCCTCCGCTGTGGGCCAGATGCAGTACTGTGGGTCGGGGATGTTGAAGGCCGAGCTTCGGCGTGTGTGAGGTTTATCTCTGCTGATGTTGAGCAGAAACTCATGACTGTATGCACATTTTAGAACCGATAGACGCGACGAGGACGTACAAAAACACTGACTCACAAGATATAAAACACGAAAACACCGTTCTGTCTGGAGAGAGAGAAGCCGCATTGTGTGCACGAATAATAAATAATTAGCTACACATCAGAAATCACTGATCACAGATCAGAAGGAACTGAAAAAAGACTTCTGTTTTCATTTGTACATCCAAACACTGAGAAACTGCCAGCGTTCACTCTTTCACAAGCAATGATGCAATGATCTCTCGACGAGCGTTTGCATGGGCGTGACAGATTCTCTGGGCGGAGGAAAGGGAGGAAACCGTGCCTGCTTGGACGTCAAACCAGGAGACTTCAGGATTGGCTAGTCTGGCCTGTCATTTTCTCAAAGGCAGAGAAAGACAGCCACAACTCGGTTTTACACCGATCAACATTTCTATCCACTTGGGGACAATATTCAGGCTAGGGGAACTCATATTAATGTTGAAAAACCTCATAAAATGAAAATTTCATGCCATGGGACCTTTAAGTATCTTGTTAACTCTAACACTGCTTCAGTGTTAC
Organism: Gobio gobio; assembly: GCF_949357685.1. Lineage (NCBI taxonomy): Eukaryota > Metazoa > Chordata > Actinopteri > Cypriniformes > Gobionidae > Gobio > Gobio gobio. Next base: position 65,943,728 of record NC_137099.1, read on the forward strand.
TTTAACACCCTGCTGGTGGTTCCCATATGAACACCAAGCGGTGTTAATTCAACACCAGCGAATTTACTGTGCATATGACTTCTAAAACCCTCTCCTTCTACAAAGCTAATCAGAAGCATATCTTTAGCGATCATTTTATTGATGAGGCCGTTGTTTGCTCTGTCCATCTAGCATCCAACTTGGTGGATCTGATCATGAAACTAGCCACTGATTGCTGCTGACCTGTGGATGGACCTGCTGGGTGCTTCGCCCTCAGATGACTGTGCAATGTAGTGGTTGACCTATGATTAGCAAGCTACGCATGGGAGAGTTTTCACTGCACTTCTTTTTAATTTATTGTATTATAAGAACTCCACACAGAACTCTTATTCGATATTGTTACCATAAGTAGTGCGTGTGAGGCAATGTAGATTCAAGCAGAATCACTGAAGGAAAGAGGAACAACAAGAACAGAACATTTTTACTTTATTTCTGTCAGACGTCTATCAAATGTATCAGGTACCTTGTCCCTGTAGCAGATAGACAGTCTCGTTTTTTCATCCTTATTGCCGGCATCCTTTATTTCCACCTCACACACTCGAGCAAACTTCAGCAGCCGCTGATGGTCAAAGCTCTTTGAGATGCCAAGATGATGACAGTCTCTGTGAAATAAAGATAATATAATGATGATTCAAGTACAATAATTCAGAATTATATTTCCTTTATTATGAACTATATCATTTTCCCCACATGCTTTGTTTAAAGTTTGAACAACAAAAGCTTGGACAACAATCTACAACAATAACATAAATTATAACTTTGCATAGTGTTTGTAGAACAAGAATAGTGTTATGCTTTCAATACATGTTTTTCCCTTTTTGTAGAATTACAAAAAATATGACAACAACACAGTAAAATCCCTAGTGTTAGATTAACACTGCTCAGAGCACATATGGTCCCACTCTACAGAGTGTTAAAGTAACACTGAATCAGTGTTAAAGTTAATGAGATAATTGAGAGATTAATTAAGTGATGATTGGCCATTAGTGATGAACACCTGATGATAATGAGCAGAATAACTGAAGAAAAGAGAAAAAAGAAAAACACAAGAACTACGACTGACTATAAAAAATACATAAAATCTCTGAAGATCTCAGCAGAGGAGGATTAAACAACTCCACAAACAGCATCACCAGCTTCACACATTACTAACCAGACTGACTTTATTTCTGTAAGAAGTCTACAGAAGCTCTTATTGAGAATTAACAGATTTTTTGTTTGATTTTGTTGTGAAAATTGTTAGTTTTTAATTTGACCATCATGGTGATCAGTGTTTTATTTAGTTGGGCAGTTTGATGACATTTTTAACGTTAGTGTTTCTCTGGCTGCTGTAACTGAGTTTGCTATGGCAAGAAAAGCTAGAGTAAACACAATCAGATGCTGTCGGCTGCTCGATGATGAGAATATGATCATTGTATAGTGATTTAATTAATCTATTTTATGACTGAGTATGAGCAATATACTATTAACTTTTTTTTAATTGTGATTCTAGAAAAGATCCAACACGGTTTTAATCAGAAAAGCTGGATAAGTTTAGAAATAGATTGTACACTAATCACTTCTAAATCCTGCGAGATTAACTCACACACAGACATCAGAAATCTGCCTATGAATCTCAACAATGGTGACATACTTCATGTCACAATGCATTCTGGGAGCCATAGATGAGTTTTGCGTGATGCACCCAGAATGCATTGCGGCATGTCACCATTGTTGAGATTCTTAGGCTGATTCTTGATGTCTATGTGTGAGTAAAACTCGCAGGAGTTAGAAGTGTTTGTTGTGTGATGTGTTATTAAACCTCAGTATAAAATTTATGTAAACATTTTTTGATAACCACTTAGTTTATCTGATGAAAACATTGCTGGATCTACTGCCCTAGAGTCACAAGGCTACTATAATCAATGACTCTTAAGAGATCAGTAAATAAGGCCATTATATGATGACAACAACTGTATCATAAACAACAAGCATCAAGATTCTCTTGCCGTTCTCACCGTAACAAACAGTTACAGCAGCCAGAGAAAAACTTATGTCAACAAGTCAAGGGTCAAGAGGCCGACTAAAGCAAACACTGATCACCATAATGGTAACTTAAAACAACTTTTATTTTCAATAAAACATCTACATCTAAACCTCAATAAGAGCTTCTGTAGACGTCTGACAGAAATAAAGTCAGTCTGGTTAGTAATGTGTGAAGCTGGTAATGCTGTTTGTGGAGTTGTTTAATCCTCCTCTGCTGAGATCTTCAGAGATTTATTGTCTTTTTCATAGTCAGTCGTAGTTCTTGTGTTTTTCTTTTTTCTCTTTTCTTCAGTGATTTTGCTCATTATCATCAGGTGTTCACCACTAATGGTCAATCATCACTTAATTAATCTCTTAATTATCTCATTAACTTTAACACTGATTCAGTGTTACTTTAACACTCTGTAGAGTGGGACCATATGTGCTCTGAGCAGTGTTAATTTAACACTGGGGATTTTACTGTGAAGGTCTCTAGTAAATTTAAAGGGATAGTTCACCCAAAAATGAAAATTAGCCCATGATTTACTCACCCTCAAGTCATCCTAGGTGTATATAACATTCTTCTTTCAGACAAATAAAATCTGAGTTATATTACAAAAGTCCAGGCTAATCCAAGCATTAGAATTTGATTCATACACAGTAAAATCCCCAGTGTTAAATTAACACTGCTCAGAGCACATATGGTCCCACTCTACAGAGTGTTAAAGTAACACTGAATCAGTGTTAAAGTTAATGAGATAGTTAAGAGATTAATTAAGTGATGATTGACCATTAGTGATGAACACCTGATGATAATGAGCAAAATCACTGAAGAAAAGAGAAAAAAGAAAAACACAAGAACTACAACTGACTATTAAAAAGACATTAAATATCTGAAGATCTCAGCAGAGGAGGATTAAACAACTCCACAAACAGCATTACCAGCTTCACACATTACTAACCAGATTTACTTGATTTCTGTCAGACGTCTACAGAAGCTCTTATTGAGGTTTAGATGTTGATGTTTTATTGAAAATAAAAGTTGTTTGAAGTTACCATTATGGTGATTAGGGTTTGCTTTAGTTGGGCTCTTGACCCTTGACTTGTTAGCATGACTGCTATATCTCTTCGTTACGGTGAGAACGGCAAGAGAAACTCGATGCTTGTTGTTTATGATACAGTTGTTATCACCATATAATGGCCTTATTTGCTGATCTCCTGAGAGTCATTGATTATAATAATAGCCTTGCATCTCTGAGGCAGAAGATCCAGCAGTGTTTTCATAAGATAATCTAAACGATTATCAAAAAAAAAAAAATTGCATACGTTTTGTACTACGTTTAATAACAAATCACACAACAAGCACTTCTAACTCAAGTGAGTAAAACTCACACATAGACATCAAGAATCAGCCTATGAATCTCAACAATGGTGACATGCCGCAATGCATTCTGGGTGCATCACGCAAAACTCATCTATGGCTCCCAGAATGCATTGTGGCATGAAGCATGTCACCATTGTTGAGATTCATAGGCAGATTCTTGATGTATGTGTGTGAGTTAATCTTGCAGGAGTTAGAAGTGAATAGTGTACAATCTATTTCATAACTTATACAGCTTTTCTGATTAAAACCGTGTTGGATCTTTTCTATAATCACAATAAAAAAAAGTTAATAGTATATTGCTCATACTCAGTCATAAAATCAATTAATTAAATCACTATACAATGATCATATTCTCATCATCGAGCAGAAAACAGCATCTGATTGTGTTTACTCTTGCTTTTCTTGCCATAGCAAACTCAGTTACAGCAGCCAGAAAAACACTAATGTTAAAAAAGTCATCAAACTGCCCAACTAAAGAAAACACTGATCACCATGATGGTCAAATTAAAAACTAACACTTTTCACAACAAAATCAAACAAAAAATCAGTTTATTCTCAATAAGAGCTTCGGTAGACGTCTGACAGAAATAAAGTCAGTCTGGTTAGTAATGTGTGAAGCTGGTAATGCTGTTTGTGGATTTGTTTAATCCTCCTCTGCTGAGATCTTCAGAGATTTAATGTCTTTTTTTATAGTCAGTCGTAGTTCTTGTGTTTTTCTTTTTCTCTTTTCTTCAGTGATTTTGCTCATTATCATCAGGTGTCATCACTAATGGTCAATCATCACTTAATTAATCTCTTAATTATCTCATTAACTTTAACACTGATTCAGTGTTACTTTAACACTCTGTAGAGTGGGACCATATGTGCTCTGAGCAGTGTTAATTTAACACTGGGGATTTTACTGTGTAGTTACTCTGTTTTTCAAGTCCATAAAAAGTGCATCTGTCCGTCAAATAACTGCACCACGCGGCTCTGGAGTGTTAATAAAGGCCTTATGAAGCGAAGCAACGCGTTTGTGTAAGAAAAATATTCATAGTTAAAACTTTATCATGTAAACTTTCGGCCCACCGCCTTCCGTGGAAAGTGTGTTGAATGTTGAAAGTGAAACTCAAGATGCGTACGTGACGTCATGAAGAGCGGACCTGGTCGCATTAGTCTTTCGACCAGCAGGGGAACGTTCAACAATTTTTCAATAAATTGAACAGGGAAGGCGGTCGGCCGAAAGCTTATTTGATAAAGTTTTAAATATGGATATTTTTCTTACACAAACGTGTCGATTAGCTTCAGAAGGCCTTTATTAACACCCCAGAGCTGTGTGGAGCACGTTATTTGATGGGCAGATGCATTTTTATGGACTTCAAAAACAGAGCAACTATTAATCCAATTCTAATGCTTGGATTAGCCTGGACTTTTGTAATATAACTCAGATATTATTTGTCTGAAAGAAGAATGTCATATACACCAAGGATGACTTGAGGGTGAGTAAATTATGGGCTAATTTTCATTTTTGGGTGAACTATCCCTTTAATAATGCAAATCAGTTAACTAGATAAAATAATTGTAAGATAACTGAAACTGATATCAATTATAAGCTATAATTGTAATAATTGTATATTAAACTTTTTTTGTTTTACTGCCATTTTCAAGCTGAAGCAATGTGTATTGTGAAAACTGCACTGTTAAACCTTGGTGTAAAAAATGACCAAATTCTGACAGTAACACACCATTTTCAATGAAAACAGTAATTTGCTGTACACTGTAAAAAAATGCTTTAAAAAAACGGCGAAATTTTGACAGTAAAATGCTGTTTTCCATTAAAACAGTAATATACCATAGAAAACAATACATTCTGGGTAATATTTGTAATTTTCGAGAAAATAGCCAACAGGAATATACCGTGAATTAACAGTGCTCAAAGTCGACACTCAGAGGCTGTGCTCCAAATCACACCCTATACCCTCATTCACTATTCCCTACACTAGTTTACTGATAGTGAGCGAAAATAAGTGAGTGAATTCAAACACTGATGAACACCTGCTGTTATCACAGAAGGAAAGATACATGAACAGAAAAAAGTTGCTTTCATCAACTGAAGATAAGAGAAGATATTAAATCTCTGAAGATCTCAGCAGAGGAGGATTAAACAACTCCATAAACAGCATTACCAGCTTCACATTACTAACCAGACTGACTTTATTTCTGTAAAGAAAACTTTATTACTTTTATTTCTGACGTCTACAGAACTTATTTTGACGTTACCATTATGGTGATTAGTGTTTGCTTTAATTGGGCTCTTGAACCTTGTTTCAAATATATTTGTTATAGCATGTTAAGGCGAAAGAAAATGTAAACAGATGATGCTGACTATTTATTAATGGTCTGATTCAGTGAGCTCCATCATCATCTAATCTATAATGATATAGATGAAGTTTTATTTTTTGGTAACCCAATAATTTTACAGCATGAGTTCCATCAGTGAGCAAACAACCAGATAATTTTAAGGACAGAAAAAAAGTTTGTGGTAAATACATTTAGAATACCAGAGTCATTCAGACTCAAATAGACATCAAGAATCGGCGTATGAATCTCAACAATGGTGACAATCAAAAGCTTCATTCTGCAATGCATGCTGGGTACAGGCATTGTGCAAAAATCATCAATGACTCCCAGCATGAATTGCGGCATGAATAAATTATGCTGATGAATAGCCTGGTTATTTTCTTTAATTCTTAATATTTACCTTTATTTTTGGTGTTATTTTTGTGTTGACTTTTGGTAGTGTTTTGTGATGTTCAGAGTTGATCTGTTCAACTTTTTTTTTTGACTGTCACCATTGTTGAGATTCATATGCGGATTCTTCATGTCTATGTGAGTCAGAATGGCACCATAGAACAAACCATTTCTGTATTTCATGAGTTTAAAAATCCTTCTTAACAGATTCCTAATCATTGTTTGATATTTTACAAACGGTCATAGTTTTGGTAATGAAAAAAAGGGGTGAAATAAGATGTATATACACACAAAAAAAAGGCTTTGTTTGGGGAAATGACACTGAATAAGATGAATGAACCAAGCATTCCATTATGTTTATGTCGCAACCAATAACACCTGATCACAAGTGTTTTGCTACAACAAATGTGTCTATAAAACAGTTATAGAAGCCAAAGAAAAACTATTGTTACAAAGTCAAGGGTCAAGACCCCAACTGAAGCAAACACTAATCACCATAATGGTGACCAAACATTTTCAATTAAACATCAAAAGTTAATTTGATCTGTTAATTTTCTATAAGAGCTTCTGTAGATGTCTGACAGAAATAAAGTAAATCTGGTTAGTAATAAGTGAAGCTGGTAATGCTGTTTGTGGAGTTGTTTAATCCTCCTCTGCTTTAATGTCTTCTTTTATTTTCAGTTGATTTCATCTAAGGCTGTGGCTGAAGTCAGTTGCACTTCTCTTTCCTTGAGTGGTTCTGCTTATTAACAGCAGGTGTTCATCACTAATTCTCAATTATCACTTAATTAACATCTTAATTATCTCATTAACTTCAACAATGCTTCAATTACTCTAACACTCTGTAGCGTGGACACATATAAGTGTTCATTTAAAACTGAAGATTTTGCTGTGGAGTTTAAAGGGTTAAAGGAATTAGATGAAAATTAACGGTAAACAACTGTAAATTAATTTACGGAAAAGTACTGTAAAAAACAGCAGTTTACTGGCAACCAGAGCTGCCAGTAGATTACCGTAAAATCAAAGAAAAAACAGTAATATACTGTAAAACGTAACAGTCAGATTTACCAGATGAATCAAGATATTTTCACTGAAATAGTAGTGAAAGTTATTAGAAAAAAGTTGTGCAAAGTCTGTAACTGATAAGGAGAGTAAATATTAAAATGAACTGTTTCTATGTGTTGTTGCACAAGATGATATAGAAGAGATCTTTTAGTTTAATTAATTCGTTTTGTGGGTCACCATTGTGCTGGAGAGTAGAGCCTGTGCTTCAGTCCAGGATGAGCAGAGAAACACTGATGAAATGCTGCCTGATGCTTTATTTAAAGTCAGTGACTGTGTTTGCTAATGCAGTTATGAGCTGTTTGTTGAGTAATTTATCACATACATGTGTGCTATTGCTAGCGATGAACTGTAAAAATTGAAGTTAAAGTCATCTACTTTCACTACTACACATTATGTGTTTGCAGTTTATATTAAGAAATGTTCCTTTTCAGTGGACTCAAATTAAATGTTTACAGTACAAACACCATATGAATGCTAGTTTTAAAATGAGAACTGTTTGAAGCAATCAGTTTTTCAAATGAAAAGAGTTACCTTTCATGGTATTATTACGGTAACATACTGTAAAAAAGGAGAGCTGTAAATAAACAGTACACTCTAAAAAGAGATGTGTTAAAAATGACACATGTTGTGTTAGTTTTAACACATGTAGTGAGTGTGCTCAGGGACAACACATGTTGTGTCAAATTTAACACGATAAATGTGTAAGTAATTTTAACACACTAATTGTGTCAGGTAATCACATACTCAGATGTAATTTTAAAAATAAAGTGAAACTAAATTATTAAGCATTTAATCAATAGTCGAGTACAGAACGCATGTGCACACAAAGTACAATGTTTCAAACTCTATGACTCTATAAACTCAATTATTCACACTTCAACACCACATCGATGCCGCTTTTGAGAAAAGATCATGAAGAGATAACAGTTGACAGAGTTTGCGCTTTGAATTAAATTAAAATGTAGCAACTGATAAAACATTCTATATAAATAACTTTTATTTACTCAGGCCTGTTTGTTTGAGAACATAAACACTGCATACAATGCACAATGATGGTGTGTGTCGCGCTTTATAATATGATGTGTTGAGAACAACACAACCAGATGTGTTAAAAATTGACACATGTTGTGTCAGTTTTAACACATGTAGTGTGTGTGCTCAGGGACAACACATTTTGTGTAGATTTTAACACATGTAGTGTGTGTGCTCAGAGACAACACATGTTGTGTAGATTTTAACACATGTAGTGTGTTTGCTCAGGGACAACACATGTTGTGTAGATTTTAACACATGTAGTGTGTGTGCTCAGGGACAACACATTTTGCGTAAAATTTAACACACAACCTGTGTCGTTTTCTTTAACACATCTTCGTGTTACCTGTAACTCAACTAATGTGTTATTCCTCTTACACAGAAGTGTGTTGAAACCTTTTACACAATAATGTGTTATAGTTACACAACGTGTGTCAGATGTGTGTTACATGTGACTGTATGTGTGTATTTGCCAGAGTTACTTCCTGTGTTTGGATGAACACTGACACGTATTGGTAACTTGTGTTTAGTCCATTGACGTTTAATAAAGAGTGTTTGACTGTTTATTGTATTTCCTGGATGTTTTAGACATCATGAATCTACACACACAAGCTCTTATTGAGATGAACAGAGGTTTAGATGTATATGGTTCATTGAATGTTTCATCTGAAGTCACCAGAATCGTGATCAGTGGCTCCTTTATTTGAGCTCTTGACCCTTTACTTTTCTTTTAATTCTTCTCTTTCTGCTATAACTGCATTATAATCAAATATGTTTGTTATGACATGAGAGAAAACATGGTCAGAAGTTTCTTTATCACGTCATAATCTCAAGATCTGATCCAGTTTATGAGTGTGCTGTGTGCTGTTAGCTATAAAAGTTTTGTGAAGCTTCTTCATGATGCGCGGAATTAATTCTTAAAAAATTCAATGTTTTCAGAAAGTTTAGAGCTGCAGCAAATACTCGTCAAACACACACATCAAGAATCAGATCATGAATCGCAACAATGGTAACAAATGCTGCATCCTGCAGTGCATGCTGGGAGTCATGGATGAGTTTTGTACTATGTTGACTCCCAGAATGCATTGCGGGATGAAGCTTTTGGTTTGTCACCATTATTGAGATTCATGAGCTGATTCTTGATATGTGTGTGTGCCTGAGTGACACCATAGACTAGATCATCCTATGTGCACTGTGTATCTAAACACAAATGTGCAGATGATGACAACAATATTATACAAATAATTATTAATAGCTCAAAATATTTTTTACAGTAAAGTTTCAGATATTAAACACTTGCTGATTTCAGTAAATGTATGCAATGATAACATTATCATCTGATCATAGTTTTCTCATGGTTAATTATACTGCTTCAAATATGCATAATAAACACACAGTCAGAGCAATTAGAGAAAAACTGATGTGAAAGAGTCAAGGGTCAAGAGCTCAAATAAAGGAGCCACTAATCACGATCCTGGTGACTTCAGATGAAACATTCACTGAATCATCAACACAAATCCTGTTCATCTCAATAAGAGCTTCTGTCTGACAGAAATAAAGTCAGTCTGGTCAGTGATAAAAAGTGAAAAGCGGTGAAAGCATTTGAAAAAGACATTGAAAAAGAGGCATGATGTGATCGGCTGCCAAAACACCCACTGCTGTTCTTTCCAGAGTAACATTTAACACACATTGTGTGTTATATCTACACAACATGTGTCAAAATAGCATCAACACACTCAGTGTGTTGTTTTTTTAACACATATCTTTTTAGAGTGTAGAGTGTGAAACCAGTTTGACACGATTTATTTCATACATGTACAAATGTTCTTTGTTGCGAATTAGCAAATATTCCGATGTTGATGTTTTACTGAGAATAATAAAGTTTGTATCACCATGATGGTGATCAGTGTTTGTTTGTTACTCTTTAACATGAGTTCTTCTCTGTTTGATGTAACTGTTTGTTTATGAAACACATTTGTTATGCACACTTGTTAAACCCAAGCGTTTTCAATTAACCATCAAAATCTAAAACATCAATAAAAGCTTCTGTGACAAAAATAGTCAAACTGGTTAGTATTAATGTGGAAGTCAGTTGTTTTGTTTCTTCTTTTTCTGTTCTTGCTGTATGCTGAGTGTTGCTTTATTTAACAGACGGTGACTGTGTAGTCTTTTTATTTTAAGTATATTTTTAATGGATATTAAAATGAAATAGATTCACAGTAACAGTTACTACACATTATAAGTACTAGTTTGTAAATTTTAATGGCAGTTGGCCAATTTAAGGCAGTTGGTGTCTGAAAAGTGAGTTTCACTCAGTTTTAGTTATGTGCATGGTATTTTTACAGTAACATACAGTAAAGTAGATTATTTTACTGTAAAATAGCCTGGAAAGGTCTAATAGTGTGCTATACAAAAACAATTCACTTGAGTAAGTTCAGAAGTAAGTTTCTCAGGGGCAAATACATCTTTACAATAAAAATATATTTTTTGTTTCTATCATAATAAATGAGTCAACACATCCATGGATTTCCAGGTGTAATTTCTTGTCCATCAAAATACATACAGGACACAAAAATATGATTAAAGAATTCTACATTTATATTTACCGTGCAAAATAATCCCATTTGTCCACATCAATTTTGTTCCGTTCATTGGCCACAATCTCATACAGGAAAGCCTTGTCCTCAGTCCTGCCCTTCCCTTCCCACTGAAAGAATGAGAATATCAACTATTAAATGTTTATATAAACTGACCCAGATAGCAACATTGTGTTGGCCCAGATCTGGCCCACACTTGGCACTTGTGGCATATTGATCTGGCCCACATGCTGCGTGGAATGACGGCCCTTGAGTGGACCACTCCTGTTTGCCAGATCTGGGCCACAAGCAGGCCAGAGCAATGCCACATGTCAGCCAAGAGCAAAGAAATAAACCAGAACTGGACCTTCTCTGAGCCACAAAATCTGTGTAGATTAAATGTGGAGTCATCTCAGCCTTAATAAACCTGTTAACAAGCAGAATCACTGAAGAGAGAAGAGAACAGAAAAAGACACGAGCAGAAAGACAAGAACTACATCTGACTTCAGCCACAGCTTTAGATGAAATCAACTGAAGATAAAAGAAGACATTAAATATCTGAAGATCTCAGCAGAGGAGGATTAAACAACTCCACAAACAGCATTACCAGCTTCACACATTACTAACCAGACTGACTTTATTTCTGTCAGACGTCTACAGAAGCTCTTATTGAGAATTAACAGAGGTTTAACTCTAATGTTTCATCTGAAGTCACCATGACAGTGATCAGTGTTTCCATTAGTTGGGCTCTTTACTCTTATTAAGTGTCTTCCTCTTTTGGCTTTAGTGAATGTGTGTTGGTAAAATACATTTGAAATAGCAAAGAAAGCTAAAGATACGTGACATTCGGTGATTATGATTAACTGGTGATGGTTTTATAATGACATTTTATATAGGAAATTCTCCGGTGTTAATAATACATTTGCACTACAAACCCTGTGTACAGAAGTGTGAGATCGTGCAGTATTATAATAATCAATTATTAGATTTTAACAAAGCACAAAAAGTTAATCTGCTGACAAGCAGATACACACAGATATCAAGAATCGGTATATGAATCTCATCAATGGTGACAAACAAATTAATAGGAAAATTCAGCTGCATAATATATTTATGCTGCAATGCATGCTGGGAATTCTGTACTATGCTGGTACCCAGCATGCATTGCAACATGGCATTTTTGATTGTCACCATTGTTGAGAATCATGTGCTGATTTTTGATGTCTGTGTGTGTCTGTCTGTCATCATAGGTCATTTTTTTTTTGTTCATGTTTGTTAAAATCTTCTAACTGATCGTTAAAGTACTGCAAAATCTGATGCTTTAGTAACTCAAGGGCTTGTAATGAAAATGCATCATTTCATGACGATTTTAAAGGTCCTGTTCTTCGTGATCCCATTTTTCAAACTTTAGTTAGTGTGTAGTGTTGCTGTTAGAGCATAAATAATACCTGTAAAATTATAAAGCTCAAAGTTCAATGCCAAGCGAGATATTTTATTTAACAGAAGTTTCCTTTCAAAGCCTACAGCGAACGGCCAGTTTGGACTACATCCCTGTACATTCTGCTTTAATTACGTCAGTAGATCAGTTTGTTGACTAACCTCCACCCACAAGAATATGCAAAAAAGGGGGCGTGGTCTTGTTGCTCCCGCATGGAGAAGAGGAAGTGTTGCGTTTGGTTGCGTTTATCGTGTGTGTTTGTCACCATGTCGTCAAAACGCTGTTATTTTCATCCCGGAGTCAAATCCCTTTTGTTTGGCTTTCCCAGGGACGCTGTACTTAGAGATCTTTGAGCGCATGCATCTCCGTTATGGTAAGAGGTGTGACCTTTCCGGGCAACGTGCACTAAGCTGCTGTCGAATCACAACACTGGAACCGCTGGCACAATCAGAACTCGTTACGTGTTTCTGAAGGAGGGACTTCATAGAACGAGGAAATTCTGAGGCCGTTTTGAGGACAGTGAAAACAGCGTTATACAGATAAATACATTGTGTGAAAAATACTGTGTTTTTTTACACGCGAAACATGAACAAATGTTATATTGCACACTGTAAACACAATCAAAGCTTCAAAAAAACACAAAAAACTGGACCTTTTAAACCATCATCAGGTAATCATAATCACCTGATGTCACTTCTCTTTAGCTTCCTTTGCTACTTCAAATGTGTTTCACCAACACACATTCACAGAAGCCAAAAGAGGAAGACACTTAATAAGAGTAAAGAGCCCAACTAATGGAAACACTGATCACTGTCATGGTGACTTCAGATGTAACACATTAGAGTTAAACTTCTGTTAGTTCTCAATAAGAGCTTCTGTATAGGTCTGACAGAAATAAAGTCAGTCTGGTTAGTAATATGTGAAGCTGGTAATGCTGTTTGTGGAGTAGTGTTAATTTCGTCAGACGAGACGAGACTAAATATGTTCGTTAACGACCTTTTTTTCCATGACGAAGACGAGACGATGACGAGACAGCACCCATGTCCAAAAACACTGACTAAGACTAAATTAACATGCATTATTGTTGACGAAAAAGGACGAGACTAAAATGTTTTGCATAAAATAAAAACTAAGATAAAATCTCTCTTCATTTTCGTCTACAATTGTCTCTACTTTTTCATCATGAGATGAATATTCAGCTGTTCAAAATATTCCGAAAGAGTTCCCGCTGTAGCTCGAGTAGGCTACAGGTCTCTCTCAGACTCCGCCTGTCATCTCGCGGCGGCGCGCATGGTCACGTGGTTCCCGGAGCGCTCAATACTTCTAGCGCTGTGTCCTTACATTTGAATGGCCGCGCAAGTTACACAACAGCTTCACTTTACAGGTGTTTGCAGCTATTTTTGGTAAACCGAACAGCATAGTGTGCGTCAGCCACATTTACAGTATCATTTTATTATGGAGAGTGGTAGAGATGCAACATTGTTAACATTAATACCGTAAATCCTCTAATAGTGGCCTGTATTCCATTAGCGGCCGGGTCTCCAACATTGGCCGGTCTCGCTGTCACCGAAGGTAAATAAAGGCCGGTCTCTAATAGCGGCCGGGGCTATTATTAGAACCAACGTTTTTCTGGGCAGGCCTCAACATTATGCTTGCATGTGATAGTAACATGCAAGTACCACAGGGTACTGGTCATGTCAATCACCCAGACATCCCAAGTCTCCCGCATATTTATAGCGGCTCCCTGATGCCCGCAAATTAGTAAAATTCTCCCGCAATCTAGAGCGAGCGAGCAAGAGCGCGCACGCGAGACACAAACTGTGCACGCGCGCACGGCAGAGAGGGAGAGAGAGCGAGAAACCTTACGTGTGTGTGCTAGTGTGCACCTAATGAAGCGCATGTAAGACGGAGAGCGTCCTGATTGGCTTGTTTCGGTAAGTCAACCAATCAATTGTCAGTGTGGGCGGGCTTTTATCTCTTCGGGCTTTTATCTCTCGCCCCAAAAAACGAAAGTATAAAGTATAAACATAATGACAATCTTGCACGCTCTACAGTTTGTAACTAACATGTTATGGTTGAGTTAAACAAGTTTCATTTCATGTGCATATTTTTCAGGTCGGCTAGTTGCCAAGGCTACATGAAAACAACAAACTCCTTAGACCTGTTTAAAGTTGCAATGAAATATAAATAAAAGCAGTTTACATAAATAGTAGTATAAGCAGCTTATGTAAATAGTAAAAGTGATCTACATAATTTTAGGAGAGATACCTCCCTGAAATGACTTTTTTCAGGTTGGGATGTCTGATCACCTCTCTTGACTCGCACGTGAGACTTCAGTCACCGGGTCCGGTAGGCTAACGTTTACGGCGCAAGGATGAGAACAGACGCGCAGCTGAACATGAGGAGGACGAAGAGGATCTGTACAATAATTAACTTGTTGTAGAAGCTGGCGCGAGTGATGAGGAGTTTACAGGGAGAGATGAAAAGGAGGAGGAAACTGAGGAGGACGAGGATTAAACAGAATTGGAGGATTTTTTTTTTTATAACTTCAAACCAAACGAGACAGGAATGGTTAAACTTTGGAGCGGTAAGATGTCTGTTGCCTTTTGTTATGAATCAATAACCTAATTATCACCGTGTATGGTTAAGTGTTTACAATGCACTACCGGTAGCCTATGTTTGCTACGTTTTTGTTACCATATTTCTACACTGGAATTTAGCCTGAATTACCGGTATTTGTTGTTAATGTTCTGTATGCATACCATAATGTTATGGTAACTGTACGTTTTCAATAAATGAACCTAGTATTTTATAGGTTGAAATAGACGCAAAATCTCATTTTTAGTCATTCTACTGGTAGTTTGATTTGCTCAAATAGAAATTGAGGCCTGCCTCTAATTCTGGCCTCCTTCCAATAAAGGCCTGGACCGCGATGCGCTTGAGTAAAATAAAGGCCCGGGCCTATATTAGAGGATTTACGGTATTAATGTTTTTCTTGTATTTAGCCCTCAGGTATTCCTTACTAATTAAGTCACACTTATAGCCTCCTCATTGATGGTCAAATACACCTTAACTATTTTAAAAATAAATAGCCTATATTTTAATTCAATAATATTTATTTAATATTTTGAGGAGATCTTTTGGTACTAAATACTATTTGTGCAATACTTATGGTCCATTAATGACCACTTAAAATATTTTTCTTCTAATATTTTTCTTATTTATATTACAATTAGTGTATTAATTAAGGTTAAAATAGAGAATTCCACTGCAAAGAGGCAAATTAGAGCCATTTTGTGGCTGGAAAAATAAAATTTTTCACTTGTAATGCCATTACCCACTATAGGTGCCTGTATGGCTCTTTAATAAATATAAATGTAGTCTAGTTGCTCAAAAATGTATTGCAGATCATAACTGCTTACTTATTTGTGAAATTTTGAAATGTTAATAATAGTGAATAGTAAAGAATGCAAGCAAATATAATATAACCCCAAAAAAGTGTAAAAAAAAATAATTTTTCCTTATATGTACAGTAGGCTATACATATGAATTCATACTGAATCAAGATCTAAATCAATATTTGTGCCCATCGTCTCATAAGCTAATGCTGATTTTAGGCATCTAAGCTGTAAATCAACCAGTTACACAGCAAAATCCCCAGTGTTAAATTAACACTCCTCAGTGTACATATGTGTCCACACTACAGGGTGTTAAAAGTAACACTTAAGAAGTGTTAAAGTTAATGAGATAATTAAGTGATTAATTAAGTGATGATTGACCATTAGTGATGAGAAACACAAGAACTACAACTTCAGCCACAGCT
Source organism: Gobio gobio (assembly GCF_949357685.1). NCBI lineage: Eukaryota > Metazoa > Chordata > Actinopteri > Cypriniformes > Gobionidae > Gobio > Gobio gobio. The sequence goes on from NC_137099.1 coordinate 65,959,819, forward strand.
TTAGATGAAATCAACTTAAGATAAAAGAAGACATTAAATCTCTGAAGATCTCAGCAGAGGAGGATTAAACAACTCCACAAACAGCATTACCAGCTTCACACATTACTAACCAGACTGACTTTATTTCTGTCAGACGACTACAGAAGCGAGAATTACATTTTTGTTGATTTTGTGTTGAAACTTTTTTTAATGTCACCATCATGGTGATCAGTGTTTTCTTTAGTTGGGCAGTTTGATGACATTTTAATATTATTGTTTTTCTGTCTGCTGAGTTTGTTATGGCAAGAAAAGCAAGAGTAAACACAATCAGATGCTGTTGGCTGCTCAGTGATAGGAATATGATCATTGTATAGTGATTTTAATCACTGATTTTATGGCTGAGTCTGAGCAATATACTATTAACTTTGTTTTTACTATGATTCCAGGAAAGATTCAGATTGGTTTTAATCAGTAAAGCTGAATAGGTTTTAAAGCAGATTCTACACTAATCACTTCTAAGTCGTGCAAGATTAACTCACACACAGACATCAAGAATCTGCCTATGAATCTCAACAATGGTGACATGCTTCATGCCAAAATGCATTCTGGGAGCCATGGATGAGTTTTGCATGATGCACCCAGAATGCATTGCGGCATGAAGCATGTCACCATTGTTGAGATTCATAGGCAGATTCTTGATGTCTGTGTGTGAGAATAACTTGCAGGAGTTAGAAGTGCTTATTGTGTAATGTGTTATTAAACCGGAAAACAAGACTGTACACATATTAAACGTTGATCAGTTTATCTGATGAAAACACTGCTGGATCTCATGCTGTAGAGTCACAATGCTACTATAATCAATGACTCTCAGGAGATCAGCAAATAAGGCACCATATGATGATAACAACTGTATCACCAACAACAAGCCAACATCATCTGTCATCAACTTGTCATGATCAATTTTCTCTTGCTGTTTTCACTGTAACAAACAGTTACAGCAGGCAGAGAGAAACTACTGACAAGTCAAGGGTCAAGAGCCCAACTAAAGCAACACTGATCACCATAATGGTGGCGCCAAACAAAACTATTATTTTCAATAAATCATCAACATCTAAACCTCCATAAGAGCTTCTGTAGTTGTCTGACAGAAATAAAGTCAGTCTGGTTAATAATGTGTGAAGCTGGTAATGCTGTTTGTGGAGTTGTTTAATCCTCCTCTGCTGAGATCTTCAGAGATTTAATGTCTTCTTTTATCTTCAGTTGATTTCATCTAAAGCTGTGACTGAAGTCAGTTGTAGTTCTTGTGTTTCTCATCACTAATGGTCAATCATCACTTAATTAATCACTTAATTATCTCATTAACTTTAACACTTTTTAAGTGTTACTTTTAACACCCTGTAGTGTGGACACATATGCACACTGAGGAGTGTTAATTTAACACTGGGGATTTTGCTGTGTAGCTATGGTGTTGTGGCACAAACATTATGCAGGTTATATGTACTTTATGTAACTTATTTTGCCACAAAATATATTGAGTTTTCCTTTGACTAAAGCTAGACTAAAATGACTAGACTTTTGGTCGACTAAAACTTGACTAAGATACCTTGAGTTGTCTTTTGACTAAAACTAGACTAAAATTATGAGACTTTTAGTCGACTAAAACTTGACTAACAAAAAAAGATATGTGAATGACTAAATATGACTAAAACTAACAAGGACATTTGGCACATGACTAAGACTAAGACTAAATAAAAAATAGGTGACAAAATTAACACTATTGTGGAGTTGTTTAATCCTCCTCTGCTGAGATCTTTAGAGATTTAATGTCTTCTTTTATCTTCAGTTGATTTCATCTAAGGCTGTGGCTGAAGTCAGTTGTAGTTCTTGTCTTTCTGCTCGTGTCTTTCTCTGTTCTCTTCTCTCTTCAGTGATTCTGCTTGTTAACAGGTTTATTAAGGCTGAGATGACTCCAGATTTAATCTACACAGATTTTGTGGCTCAGATAAGGTCCAGTTCTGGTTTATTTCTTTGCTCTTGGCTGACATTTGGCAATGCTCTGGCCTGCTTGTGGCCCAGATCTGGCAAACAGGAGTGGTCCACTCAAGGGCCGTCATTCAACGCAGCATGTGGGCCAGATCAGTATGCCACAAGTGCCAGATGTGGGCCAGATCAGTATGCCACAAGTGCCAGATGTGGGCCAGATCTGGGCCGACACAATGTTGCTATCTGGGGAGGGTCTGCAGTCACAGTTTACAGGAGTTTATACCTCTCTCTTTGAAGTATCCACACCCGTCATTAATTCTCCAATAAAGGTAATATCATTTTCTTTTGGATTATTTTGGATTATTTTTTTCAGTCCATATGCTTCCATCTGCTGTTGCAGTCCATTCTCTTCTACCAAGTGCAGAAACATCTTAACTGAGGCTTTTTCATGCTGAAAGTAACACACACACACACACACACACACACACACACACACACAATCATTAATGTACAAATAAAAAATAAGCGAACTCTTAACATAAATCTTATCATATATAACATGTCATATATTCATGAATATAAATGTATTGAAATAAAATTAGATTTTCATTACAGATTTCAATGTTGTCTTTTACTGTTGTTTTTTTTTTATTCTTTTTTAAAATTTAATTAAGAGAATACTGAAGGTTTAGTATTTGTATTGCATGCTAACACAAATTGCAAAAATCAAACCATAAAGGCAAAGTAAACTCTTGTTAGGACAAGTTCAATCTGTGTTTCTATACAAAGGATTTTCTTTAGTTTCATTAGTTAGATGTGTTAAGGACAAAGTATAGCACATGTGGTTAAGTCAGTAAGATCTCCATGCATTGTAAATGAGTATCTGGGTCTAGGTAATGACCACATTTACACATGAATTGATGCTAATGATAGCCAAAAGACTAGCCAGTTAGCTTCCACTTGGCTAAAGGAGGGGTAAAAATCTCCGGGACTTCTAGTGTTAAACTCTCATTAAAGAGCTTCTCCTTTTACTCTCAGCCTGAAGTATTGTGTATGTAGTCGGACGCACCTTCCATTTGGAATCTAGCAAAAAGGAAAAACAACAACATGAACTATATTTGAAATGTTCAATAAATACATTTGTATTTTTCAATCATCGTGAACTACCTCCAAAAAAAAAAAAGACAGTGACATTTGCAAGACAATTGTAGTATCATTGAGTAACCACTAGGTGTCGTTTTTTGGATCATTATGCTGCGTTCACACCAAACGCGAATTGAGCGTCTGGCGCGAGTGATTTCAATGTTAAGTCAATGGAAAGGCGCGTTGGCGCGCGTCTGGAGGTGAATGGCGCGAATTGGACGCGAATTGAGCGTCTTGCGCGATACGCACGTTACACGCGAATGGTGCTTTTGTGCATTCACGCGTTTGAAGCGAATTCGCGTCTGACGCCCGAGTTGAAAAATTTGAACTTTGGCGTCAATTCGCGCCGCGTTAACCAATCAGGAGCCTGCTTGCTGCTGTCACGTGGTAAAGTGACGTGTATGAGAAACCCTGCATAAATTAAAAACAGTACTATTGTGTCACAAAATGTAGTTTTAAGACTCTTTCAGGTGGGAATGTAATTGTTTAAAGCTCAAGTCTGTGGTTTATTTATAAAGAGAGCGCCTATTTAAAAAAAAATAATCTTGTGTTTTTGGAGTTGTGAGATCCAGGTGATCACCGCGGGCAATCACTGCTCATAACCCCGGCGAAGGCAGCCTTTCCTCGGCCAGTCCTTCTGGCGTCTGCCGCTGGCTCTGATGTCCTGTAGTGGTTCGTTTTGTGTAGATCTAACGGCCGATCTTTGCTCTCATGAATCTATAATTTGTTATCTGCCAAATCGTTTTGACTGAGGGCAAAGAGAAGTTTCATAACTTTATATTTTAAGGATATTTAAACATACATGCAGTGAAGATAATGTAGGAGTTGCCTGGACCACATTTGTGTGGTTATTAATGTTTAATATATATGTTTAATGAAAATGAAAAGAGGCAGAGTGGTGTTTTATGACATATTTCTCCTGGAGTGCCTTGAACGCGCGTCAATTTCGCTTCCAGCGCTCGATTTCTACGCGCGTCCAATTCTCTGCTGACGCGCGAATGCATTCAAAATGTACGCGCGTGAAACTAGACGCGGTAGACGCGATTTTGACGCTCAATTCGCGTTTGGTGTGAACGCAGCATTAGGCTGTTATTTGACACTCTGGGCTTTGGACTGAACCCTAGTGTGTTCATGCCGAAGTGAACGCTACATGAGTATTTGCATTGTCATAAGATCTGTTCAATGTAAAATAAAACATCTTGTATCAGGCTATTGGTATAACCAGTCTTCTTATAATTTGAAGGTAAACATATTTTCCAAACATATTATTATTATTAACTTATTAATTTGTGAAACTTTTAAAATGTGGAAAAAGTTACTAAGTTAACTCAGATAGCAACATTGTGCCTCTCCAGATCCGCACCACATCTGGCACATATGGAATGTTGATCTGGCACATGTGGAATACTGATCTGGCCCACATCTGGCACATATGGATTGTTGATCTGGCCCACATCTGGCACATATGGAATGTTGATCTGGCCCACATCTGACACATATGGAATGTTGATCTGGCCCACATCTGGCACATATGGAATACTGATCTGGCCGACATCTGACACATATGGAATGTTGATCTGGCCCACATCTGGCACATATGGAATGTTGATCTGGCACATGTGGAATACTGATCTGGCCCACATCTGGCACATGTGGAATGTTGATCTGGCACATGTGGAATACTGATCTGGCCCACATCTGACACATATGGAATGTTGATCTGGCCCACATCTGGCACATATGGAATGTTGATCTGGCACATGTGGAATACTGATCTGGCCCACATCTGGCACATGTGGAATGTTGATCTGGCACATGTGGAATACTGATCTGGCCCACATCTGGCACATATGGAATGTTGATCTGGCACATGTGGAATACTGATCTGGCCCACATCTGGCACATATGGAATGTTGATCTGGCCCACATCTGGCACATATGGAATGTTTATCTGGCACATGTGGAATACTGATCTGGCCCACATCTGGCACATATGGAATGTTGATCTGGCACATGTGGAATACTGATCTGGCCCACATCTGGCACATGTGGAATGTTGATCTGGCACATGTGGAATACTGATCTGGCCCACATCTGGCACATGTGGAATGTTAATCGGGCACATGTGGAATACTGATCTGGCCCACATCTGGCACATGTGGAATGTGAATCTGGCACATGTGGAATACTGATCTGGCCCACATCTGGCACATGTGGAATACTGATCTGGCCCACATCTGGCACATGTGGAATGTTAATCTGGCACATGTGGAATACTGATCTGGCCCACATCTGGCACATGTGGAATGTTAATCTGGCACATGTGGAATACTGATCTGGCCCACATCTGGCACATATGGAATGTTGATCTGGCACATGTGGAATACTGATCTGGCACGTGTGGAATACTGATCTGGCCCACATCTGGCACATGTGGAATGTTGATCTGGCACGTGTGGAATACTGATCTGGCCCACATCTGGCACATATGGAATGTTGATCTGGCACATGTGGAATACTGATCTGGCCCACATCTGGCACATATGGAATGTTGATCTGGCACATGTGGAATACTGATCTGGCCCACATCTGGCACATGTGGAATGTTGATCTGGCACATATGGAATGTTGATCTGGCACATGTGGAATGCTGATCTGGCCCACATCTGGCACATGTGGAATACTGATCTGGCACATGTGGAATGCTGATCTGGCCCACATCTGGCACATGTGGAATGCTGATCTGGCCCACCTCTGGCACATGTGGAATACTGATCTGGCCCACATCTGGCACATGTGGAATGCTGATCTGGCACATGTGGAATGCTGATCTGGCCCACATCTGGCACATGTGGAATACTGATCTGGCCCACATCTGGCACATGTGGAATGCTGATCTGGCCCACATGCTGCAAGAATTGACGGCCCTTGAGTGGACTACTCCTGTTTGCCAGATCTGGGCCACAAGCAGGCCAGAGCAATGCCACATGTCAGCCAATAATAAATAAATAAACCAGTATCTTATCTGAGCCACGAAATCTGTGTATAATAAATATGGAGTCATCTCAGCCTTAATAAGTCTGTTAACAAGCAGAATCACTGAAGGAAAGAAGAGAACAGAGAAAGACACGAGCAGAAAGACAAGAACTACAACTGACTTCAGCCACAGCCTTAGTTGAAATCAACTGAAGATAAAAGAAGACATTAAATCTCTGAAGATCTCAGCAGAAATTTGTCATTGCTGTGGCCTGCTTGTGGCCCAGATCTGGGACAATGTTGCTATGTGGGGACCATCAATTGAACTTTTATCTAAAGTGATTTAACATTTTAAATGAGTTACTCACCATACAATTATTCCAGACTCTTTCCATACAAAAGTAGTTCAAGATCCAAAAAGCAACACAAAGACTATTCTTTATTCACTAATAATTGTCTCTTGCACTGAAGCTCGTTTAGTCCAGTTAATAACAATTTTAATTTGATTCCTTGCACAAAGATATCATATGACTTCAAAACACTTGGTGTGTGCATGCATATAATGTATCATTATAGTAATAATGATACAATTTATTAAGATTGTAATTGTAATGGCACCTTTTTGATGTTTATTTGCCCTTTTTAACAATTTACAATATGTTTTTTTCTATGAACTGCTGTTTTAAGGAAAAGACAAAGTCCAACGTGATGTGGGTTTTAAATTACAAAAATATTGAAAGCAAAACTTATTAAAGTATTTAGTACTTGTTATACATTTTGCAACTGCAAACAACAAGACAAGTTAGAGAAACGGATATTTACCAGGCTGGACTGCAGGAATGAACTTCATATCAAACAAATGAGAGAAAGGACCATGACCTTAAGAAAAAAAAAAAAAAAAACTAATGTAAAATAGATGTTGAATGTATGAATATCCCCACTGAGCAAAGTTATGTCCAAAAGACGTCTTTTCAATGTCTTTGCCCCTAGAGGCGTACGTTGAATAGACGTCCACTGAGGAGCCAGAATGAAAGTTTTTATGACGTCTGTTTTTGACGTGTTCTGCACGTCCGATATAGACGTTCATGGAACCTCAAGGTTAAAAACTAGTTCAAATGTGCTCATTGTGGACATATTTTACATTTGTAATTGCAAAGCAACTCACAGACAGTGTGTGTTTGTCCAGAAATCATGAAAATAAAATTAACAGAGGTTTAGATGTTGATGTTTATGGTTAATTTGAAGTCACCATTGTGGTGGGAAGCGTTTGCTTTAGTTGGGCTCTTGGTTCCTGTAGTTGTGTTAGCTTTTCTTTGGCTGCTTCAACTATGTGTGTGAAACACAATACTTGTGGCTGAGAAAGCAAAGATAAAGAGACTTCAGGTGTTATCAGCTCGTTGTTAATGACTAAATCATCAGAAGTCTAGAATATGTTGTGCTTTTGAGTTTTGTGATCTTGTTTGGGAAATAACCTTTTGTTTATAACCTTGTGAATCCACTGTATCTGCACCAACAGCAATAAAATAATCACTTGTCTTGAAAGATAAAATAGAATGTGCACATTGTTTTGAGAATTTTGTGTGTCTTATGTCTGTGATTAAGGGCAGCACCAGTGTCTCAGTGGGAAACACTGTCTCCTCACAGCAAGAAGATCCTGGAACACATTTTGTGTAGATTTTAACACATGTAGTGTGTATGCTCAAGGACAACACAAGTTGTGTAGATTTTAACACATATTGTGTGTTTGTGTTCTCAGGGACAACACATGTTGTGTAGATTTTAACACATGTAGTGTGTATGCTCAAGGACAACACAAGTTGTGTAGATTTTAACACATATTGTGTGTTTGTGTTCTCAGGGACAACACATGTTGTGTAGATTTTAACACATGTTGTGTACACTCTAAAAAGAGATGTGTTAAAAAACAACACACTGAGTGTGTTGATGCTATTTTGACACATGTTGTGTAGATATAACACACAATGTGTGTTAAATGTTACTCTGGATAGAACAGCAGTGGGTGTTTTGGCAGCCAATCACATCATGCCTCTTTTTCAAATGCTTTCTCCGCTTTTCACTTGTTATCACTGACCAGACTGACTTTATTTCTGTCAGACAGAAGCTCTTATTGAGATTAACAGGATTTGTGTTGATGATTCAGTGAATGTTTCATCTGAAGTCACCAGAATCGTGATTAGTGGCTCCTATATTTGAGCTCTTGACCCTTGACTCTTTCACATCAGTTTTTCTCTGTTTGCTGTGATTGTGTGTTTATTAAACACAATTGAAGCAGCAGAAATTACCATGAGAAAACTATTATCAGATGATAATGTTATCATCGCATACATTTGCTGAGCTTAGCAAGTGTTTGATATGAGAAACTTTACTGTAAAAAATGTTTTCAGTTATTAATAATTTTTTTAATGTTATTGTTGTAATTATCTGCACATTGGATTTTAGATAAACAGAGCACATAGGATGTTCTAGTCTATGGTGTCACACAGGCACACACACATATCAAGAATCAGCTCATGAATCTCAATAATGGTGACAAACCAAAAGCTTCATCCCGCAATGCATTCTGGGAGTCACCATAGTACAAAACTCATCCATGACTCCCAGCATGCACTGCAGGATGAAGCGTTTGTCACCATTGTTGTGATTCATGATCTGATTCTTGATGTGTGTGTTTGACGAGTATCTGCTGCAGCTCTAAACTTTCTGAAAACATTGAATTTTTTATTTTTTAAGAATTCCTTCTGCACTACTGGACATCATGGAGTAACTTCACAAAACTTTTATACCTAACAGCACATAAATAAAGAAAATGTGTACCATCCAATTACTCATAAACTGGATCAGATCTTGAGATTATGACTTGATCAAGAAACTTCTGATCGTGTTTTCATGCCATAACAAACATATTTGATTAGAAGGCAGTTCCAGCAGAAAGAGAAGAATTAAAAGACAAGTAAAGGGTCAAGAGCTCAAATAAAGGAGCCACTTATGTTCTCAAACAAACAGGCCTGAGTAAATTAAAGTTATTTAAATAGACTGTTTTATCAGTTGCTACATTTTAATTTAATTAAAAACGCAAACTCTATCAACTGTTATCTCTTCATGATCTTTTCTCAAAAGCGGCATCGATGTGGTGTTGAAGTGTGAATAATTGAGTTTGAAACATTGTACTTTGTGTGCACATGCGTTCTGTACTCGACTATTGATTAAATGCTTAATAATTTAGTTTCACTTTATTTTTAAAATTACATCTGAGCATGTGATTACCTGACACAATTTGTGTTAAATTTGACACAACATGTGTTGTCCCTGAGCACACTCACTACATGTGTTAAAACTAACACAACATGTGTCATTTTTAACACATCTCTTTTTAGAGTGTAGATTTTAACACATGTAGTGTGTGTGCTCAGGGACAACACATGTTGTGTAGATTTTAACACATGTTGTGTAGATTTTAACACATGTAGTGTGTGTGCTCAGGGACTACACATGTTGCGTAAAATTTAACACACAACCTTTGTCGTTTTCTTTAACACATCTCCGTGTTACCTGTAACTCAACTAATGTGTTATTCCTCTTACACAGAAGTGTGTTGAAACCTTTTACACAATAATGTGTTATAGTTACACAACGTGTGTCAGATGTGTGTTACATGTTACTTCGTGTTTGGATGAACACTGACACGTATTGTTAACTTGTGTTTAGTCCATTGACGTTTAATAAAGTGTGTTTGACTGTTTATTGTATTTCCTGGATGTTTTAGACATCATGAATCTACACACACCAGCTCTTATTGAGATGAACAGAGGTTTAGATGTTGATGGTTCATTGAATGTTTCATCTGAAGTCTCCAGAATCGTGATCAGTGGCTCCTTTATTTGAGCTCTTGACCCTTTACTTGTCTTTTAATTCTCCTCTTTCTGCTGTAACTATCTTTTAATCAAATATGTTTGTTATGGCATGAAAGAAAACACGAGTTAGTCCATGATGTCTAGCAGTGCAGAATGCATTCTTAAAAAAATACAAATTCAATGTTTTCAGAAAGTTTAGAGCTGCAGCAGATACTCGTCAAACACACACATCAAGAATCAGCTCATGAATCGCAACAATGGTGACAAACGCTTCATCCTGCAGTGCATGCTGGGAGTCATGGATGAGTTTTGTACTATGGTGACTCCCAGAATGCATTGCGGGATGAAGCTTTTGGTTTGTCACCATTATTGAGATTCATGAGCTGATTCTTGATATGTGTGTGTGCCTGTGTGACACCATAGACTAGAACAGGGGTGGGCAACTCCAGTCCTCGAGGGCCACTGTCCTGCAGAGTTTAGCTCCAACCCTGATAAAACTCACCTGCCTGTAGCCTTCTACACAGTAAAATCCCCAGTGTTAAATTAACACTGCTCAGAGCACATATGGTCCCACTCCACAGAGTGTTAAAGTAACACTGAATCAGTGTTAAAGTTAATGAGATAATTGAGAGATTAATTAAGTGATGATTGGCTATTAGTGATGAACACCTGATGATAATGAGCAAAATCACTGAAGAAAAGAGAAAAAAATAAAAACACAAGAACTACGACTGACTATAAAAAAGACATTAAATCTCTGAAGATCTCAGCAGAGGAGGATTAAACACATAAACGTAGTTCACATAAACTAAAATGGTTATCAAAAAATGTGTACATAAGTTTTGTACTCCAGTTTCATAACACATCACATAATAAGCACTTCTAACTCCTGCGAGTTATACTCACACATAGACATCAAGAATCAGCCTATGAATCTCAACAATGGTGACATGCTTCATGCCGCAATTAATTCTGGGTACGTCACGCAAAACTCATCTATGGCTCCCAGAATGCATTGTGGCATGAAGCATGTCACCATTGTTGAGATTCATCGGCTTATTCTTGATGTGTGTGTGTGAGATACACTCGCAGGAGTTAGAAGTGATTAGTGTACAATCTATTTCAAAACGAATTCAGCTCTTCTGATTAAAACCATGCTGGATCTTTTCTAGAATCACAATAAAAAAAAGTTAATGGTATATTGCTCATACTAAAATAAATTAATATAAACTCATATAAAATCGATTAATTGAATTACTACACAATGATCATATTTTCATAATCGAGCAGCCGACAGCATCTGATTGTGTTTACTCTTGCTTTTCTTGCCATAACAAACTCAGTTACAGCAGCCAGAGAAACACGAATATTAAAAAGTCGCCAAACTGCCCAACTAAAGAAAACACTATTCACCATGATGGTCACATTAAGAACTAACAATTTTCTAAACAAAATCAAACAAAAAATCTGTTAATTCTCAATAAGAGCTTCTGTAGACATCTGACAGAAATAAAGTCAGTCTGGTTTGTAATGTGTGAAGCTGGTAATGCTGTTGTTTAATTCTCCTCTGCTGATTTAATGTCTTTTTTTATAGTCAGTCGTAGTTTTTGTGTTTTTCTTTTTTCTCTTTTCTTCAGTGATTCTGCTCATTATCATCAGGTGTTCACCACTAATGGCCAATCATCACTTAATTAATCTCTTAATTATCTCATTAACTTTAACACTGATTCAGTGTTACTTTAACACTCTGTAGAGTGGGACCATATGTGCTCTGAGCAGTGTTAATTTAACACTGGGGATTTTATTGTGTAGTAATCCAGGAGACACTGATTAGCTGGTTCAGGTGTGTTTGATTAGGGTTGGAGCTAAACTCTGCAGGACAGTGGCCCTCGAGGACTGGAGTTGCCCATGCCTGGCCTAAGAGATAGACAGCTTCTCTGAGTGAAGTTGTCACTGAGGCACTAACTGACTTTTTTTCAGTTTTTTTGAGAGGAGATTGGAGCTTTGGCTTTAATTTCTACATTTCCATAACTGTATATTTCACAACAACATAATTAATTGTTCTGCATCCGTGAGAGTGCGGGCGGGCTTTTGATAATCGCGCCTCTACTTCCTGTTCTCTACTGCGCAGATTCCAGTCCCGAGATCACTATTGCACAGACTCTGTCCCAAATCTGCTCAAGATGTCAGGGCCGTGTGAGGGCCTCCAAAAGCTTAAACTCTCGTCAGCGGAAGCGAATGAAGTTGCGTCGTCCATAATTGTTTACGGTCTATGGCTTACCCCAAGGGTATCCAAGATGTTGGTGTCTTTGTTTCTTCAGTAGAAAACCAATGAAGATTTTTAACTCCAACCGTTGCTGTGTGCCAGTTAACGGTAACAGATTCTATGAGAGTAAAAAAAACATCTTCAAATTATAACCTGCGGCTCGTGACGACACATTGATGTCTTAAGACACGAAACGATCGGTTTGTGCGCAAAAGCGAACAGCATTTATATAATTTTTTACCTCAAACACAACACTATGTCCACCAGTCTTGAACGCGCCATCACTTCCGAGTGAGGTCAAATGTACACAATATGGCATATCTCAATGGGATACAAGCGCCGGAAATGATCTCTACACCATATATAATGTAATTTGACCTCTCTTACCGGAAGTGATGGCGCGGGAACGGCTGATGTACATAGTGTTGTATTTGAGGTTAAAAAATTATATAAATACTGTTGGGTTTCTCACACAAACCGATCGTTTTGTGTCATAAGACATCCACGTATCGTCAAGAGCCGCAGGGTTTAATTTGAAGTTCTATGTGCATGTTTTTTTTATACTCTCATAAAATCTGCTACCATTGACATCAATTATACGACTGGCACACAGCAACAGTTGGAGTTAAAAATCTTAATTTGTGTTCTACTGAAGCAACAAAGACACCTACATCTTGGATTGCCTTGGGGTAAGCAGATAAACATAAAATTTTCATTTTTGGGCGAAATATCCCTTTTAATATATTTTCACCAACAATACTTGCCACATATCAGTCATTCTGAATGTATATATATGTATGTATGTATATATATATATATATATATATATATATATATATATATATATATATATATATATATATATATATATATATATATATATATATATATATATATATATATATATATTTTTTTTTTTTTTTTTTTTTTTTTTTTTTGCATTTAACTGTATTTATAGCCTGATCAGCTAAGTACGGTGGCCCAGTAGTGCACAACACAACGAAATATAAAAAGCAAACATAAGTTCACAACACAACGAAAACAAGCCACAACAAAACGAAAAATCCACAACACAAATAAATCAAGCCACAACACAACGGAAACAAGCCACAACACAACGGAAACAAGCCACAACACAACGGAAAAGCCACAACACAACGAAATCAAGCCACAACACAACAGAAATGCTCCCAACCACTCGGGGCCACTCGGAGCGTGGTAAAGTTGCCACTGTTCTATAGAGTCGGAAATCTTACAAATAAATCAATACCACAATTAGTTTTAACAGTATGTAGGCTAACCATTGTTTATCGATATTAAATATTAATGTAAAATCACCTACATGCATTATAGCTGCATATTTATGCTCGAGAATGCTTTGACCCGATACCACGGCGCTAAGGGAACGTCTGCGAATTCCACCAATTGATCGAAACGTATAATTTGTATGAATTAAAATTGCTTTTAACATTTAAAAACAGACATGTTAAAATTTAAGAGCTTGATTGTATTGGTAAAACTGATTTAATAATGCACAACACAACATTGGAATTTGAAAAAAATAAATAATAATTTGTTGTGTTGTGGCTTGATTTTGTTGTTTTGTGTCTTGATTTCGTTGTGTTGTGGCTTTTTCGTTGTGTTGTGGCTTGATTTTGTTGTGTTGTGTCTTGATTTCGTTGTGTTGTGGCTTTTTCGTTGTGTTGTGGCTTCATTCCGTTGTGTTGTGGATTTATTTTGTTGTGTTGTGAACTTATGTATGCTTTTTAAATTAGCCTTCCCTAAAAACACAAAATAAAAGGCAAAAGAACATATATTGTAGATTATTCTTATTTAATGGTATTTAATCATTGTTATATTAAAAAGACTAAACTTTTATAAAAAGATTTGTAATTGGTTTGCAAAAGGTGTGAGTTTATGGCACTCACCTAAGTCATGGCACAGACCAGCGATTTGAACACAAAGAACATCTCGATTGTTAATATGTAGCTCTGGCTGTTTCTCTTGCAGACTCTTGACCAGACATCCTGCTAAATGTGCCACACTAGCACAACAACAACAATAAGAACAGAAAGTCAGTTTACTTCTTGGAAAACATGATGCTTGAATCATTTAATTGACCAAAGATAATAGATGAAAACTAACAGATAATACATAAATATACATCAGGATTATTATAGTTAACCAAAACTAAAAGCAAAACCATAAAAAAATATTTTCGTTACTTGAAATACAATAGATGTTAAATTAATGATAATAAAATAAATATAAACATAAATTAAGCATTAAATATTCATGCTTAAATAAAGCTAAAATAAAATCCTCATATTCATGCTAAGAATATTTTGAATAAACTTCATAGTCTAGCTCAGTGGTTCTTCACTGACTTGATCAGAAATTTGAAAACAATTACAGTACTAAGGCCTTGTCCACACGTACACGGGTATTTTTATAACCAGAGTTTTTCCTCCTCCGTTTTAAAAAACAATCGCATCCACACAAGCATGGTTTAAAAAAAAATCTCCGTCCACATGAAAACGCAAAACCGCGCTATGATTGGCTGCTTGATTTCCACATGGGTCCCATCCATGGCACCGATGCATGGGCTCAGTGAAACCCTTCTACAACCCTTCTACAAGTTTACTTTGGACTCAGTGACGGGTAACTGTACACAGTAAATTACCCGGTATTAAATTAACACCGCTCGGTGTTCATATGGGAACCACCAGCAGGGTGTTAAAGTAACACTGAAGCAGTGTTAGAGATTATAAGATACTTAAGTGATTCATTGAGTGATGATTGTTTGATTATTGAATACACCTGATGATAATGAGCAGAATCACTGAAGGACAGAGAAACACAACTACAGCAACAGCTTAAGATGACATCAACTGAAAATACATTAAATCTCTCTTATTATAAACCAGACTAACTTTATTTCTGTCGTTTGTCTACAGTTCTTTTTGAGAATTAACAGAGGTTTAGAGGTTGATTTTTTATGGGAAATATTTGGTCACCGTTATGGAGATCAGTGTTTATTTTAGTTGCGCAGTTTGACTTGCCATTTTATGTCAGTTTGTGGTCTTTGTAACAGTGTTTAGCGGAAGACATACTTTGTTGCAAAGAAAGATATAAGCGTAAATTATCAGTTGAAGTTGTTATCATCATAAAGTTTTTTTGTCGACCAAACTAATCTTTGAGGAAAGTGGATAATAGAAATGCTAATAAAAGGTTTTTTTTAATAGATTTTCAGCATAAAGGCTTTACTGCCACAGATCAGTCTCAGTAATCCATTTATAGATACATTAAGGGGGATAAATGTTTGCGCACACAGACATCAAGAATTATCATATGAATCTCAACAATGGTGACATGCTGCAATGCATGCTGGGAGTCATGAGTGTTATACTATGATGATTATATATCCCATCATGCATTGCAGTATGAAGCATGTCACCGTCATTGAGATTAATATGCTGATTCTTGATGTTTGTGCAGGTGTGCATGAAGTGTTTTTTTTACACAATGTATTTCACAACAAAATTCAGAATATTTGAAATCTGGCAAGAAAGGATTGCTGGTGAAAATCTACTACTAACAATTTGACAATATTATTAATTATGTGTCAATTATCAGCCATTGTGGCATGGAGTATGTCACCATTGTTGAGATTCATAGGCTGAGTCTTGATGTCTGTGTGTGAGTTAATCTCGTAGGAGGTAGAAATGATTAGTGTACAATCTGTTTCAAAATGTATTCAGCTGTTCTGATTAAAACTGTGCTGGCTCTTTTCTAGAATCACATTAAAATAAGTTAATAGTATATTGTTTATACTCAGTCATAAGATCAATTAATTAAATCAATAAACAATTATCATATTCTTATCCCTGAGTATGCTTGCTTTTCTTGCCATAACACAGTCATTTACAGCAGACAGAGAAACACTAAAATTAAAAAGTCATCAAACTGCCCAAATAAATAAAACACTGATCACCATGATGGTGATATTAAAAACTAACAGTTTTCTAAACAAAATCAAACAAAAAAATCTGTTAATTCTCAATAAGAGCTTCTGTAGTCGTCTGACAGAAATAAAGTCAGTCTGGTTAGTAATGTGTGAAGCTGGTAATGCTGTTTGTGGAGTTGTTTAATCCTCCTCTGCTGAGATCTTCAGAGATTTAATGTCTTTTTTATAGTCAGTCGTAGTTCTTGTGTTTTTCTTTTTTCTCTTTTCTTCAGTGATTCTGCTCATTATCATCAGGTGTTCACCACTAATGGTCAATCATCACTTAATTAATCTCTTAATTATCTCATTAACTTTAACACTGATTCAGTGTTACTTTAACACTCTGTAGAGTGGGACCATATGTGCTCTGAGCAGTGTTAATTTAACACTGGGGATTTTACTGTGTACCGAGAATATCCAAATCAACTGCAGGCGGTCGATCCTTTTCCTATTTAGCTCCGAAACTCTGGAACAGTCTTCCTAACATTGTTCGGGAAGCAGACACACTCTGTCAGTTTAAATCTAGACTAAAAACACATATCTTTACTGTGGCATACACATAAAACACTTTTTCAATGAAATGATTGTTAGGCTGCATTAACTAGTTCAGCCGGAACCGGGAACACTTCCCATAACACCTGATGTACTCGTTACATCATCAGAAGAATGGCATCTACGCTAATGATAGTCTCTCTGTTTTATCTCTGTTTACTGCAGTCAGCCGGATCCGGGCCGTATCCAGATCAGATGGTGGACCTGCGCCCAGAGAAGACCAACACAGGCCCCCGAAGTGTCTGCAGAGACCGTGATTAGACTCCCCCTGCAACTGCCTCATCGACACGGCATCTCAATAAACCCGTCTCCAGCGTGTTGACTCAGATTGTTCGAATATTACAATTAAATAATACTTATATCGATATGTCATCCTCAATAAACCCGTCTCCGGCGTGATGACTCCGATTGTTCGAATATTACAATTAAATAATACTTAAATCGATATGTCATCCTCAATAAACCCGTCTCCAGCGTGTTGCCTCCGATCATTCGAATATTCTGATCTATTATGACCTCTGACCTGTAAAGCTGCCAGAATAATAATAATAATAATAATAATAATACGCTGTTTGTTAATTGGCCAGAGGAGAACTGGCACCCCGACTGAGCCTGGTTTCTCCCAAGGTTTATTTTTCTCCATTAGGTCACCTGATGGGGTTTTGGTTTCCTTGCCACTGTTGCCTCTGGCTTGGCGTGCTCAGTTGGGGACACTAAATTTTTCAACTAAACATCGAAATAAATCTAATTAATAAACTAAATTAACCATATAAACTAAATTACTGATCTAATTATTGATCTAAAGCCCACACTTTCACTGTATGATAATTGAAATGAACTGATGACATCAGCGTTTTCTCCAGAATGGCTATACAGCTGAATAAAATTATGCTGCATTATTTTCCTGTTTAACACTGTAAAGCTGCTTTGAAACAATCTACATTGTTAAAAGCGCTATATAAATAAAGTTGACTTGACTTGACTTGACTGAAAAAAAAACACTTGCATATGCCTCTCTTTCGCTATGTGGGGTGTCTTTTGCATATATGATAGGTGATTGCGTCTGTATTTTCTTTGTGCCATTTTGATCCTAAGTTGTAACACTTTTCGATTGACTTTGTCAACATGCATTGATCATACAGTTTTTTTATGGCGCTGTTTTAAGTGTTGGAACAGGTTTGTAATAGCTATTGCCGTTTTGTTGCAATAATAATTTCACAGGTCTTGCAAATTACCTTGCTCTGTGACATCCTCTCTCTTGAATCCTCTCAAACAACTGATGTTGAATTTCTCTTTGTCACCAAATAATTTTTATCCATATTCCATATCTTATGTTATTTCCTCCCATTCGCCTATCCTGTGCTCCCACTCAGTTTCGTCGTAATTTGTGCAGTGTGCTGAGTGAGCTCTGATTGGTTAACATCTTAAACATACACACAAGAACGTTTGCAGTATTCTGAATAAATTGGTCAATAAAATCGCAGCCTTACGTGGTTTAGAAATCGCTTGTGCTCAAATCGTGATTGGTTTGCGATCGTTATTAATTGCACAGTACACACACACACACACACACACATACACACACACACACAATATTTGCATTACCCAATGGAGTGTTCAAAGCGGTTATGAGAGGCCCCAGGAAAGACCCAGTATCCCGCTCCCAGCTGTTTGATGTGACGGAGTCTCTGAAACTGAGGTGTATCAATGATCTTCACCAGCAGGGGGTGTAGCTCAATGTGACCATGAACAGGGTCATTTACAACCTATAGGTTACAAAAGAAAAAATATTACTTAGTGCAAGTCATTCTCAGTACACTCCACATTATCCCTTGTTTATATATTAAGCAGTTGTGAACTTTCAGTAATGCCACAAAGGACCGATATATTCACAACGAAGTTATTTTTAGGGGTAAAAATAAATGTGTAATAACTTCACAGCAATACACTGTTATGAAAGAACCGTACGCTTCTGAGAGTGTAAATATGTGCTGATCACTTTACTCTCAATAATAAAATAAACATGCTACAAAAATGACTGTCAGTTACTGACGGAATGGGGGTTTTGCTTAGAAGCCAATCACCTTCGAGATCTACAAAACGAGCCAATGGCATGAAAATGCCATGGGTCTGTGGAATTTGCATTTCGCAACCCCGCCCCACTGTGTGGGTATAAAAGGGCGTTGCGTTCTCACTTTATACTGATGACATCACCGTTTTCTCCAGAATGGCTATACAGCTGAATAAAATTATGCTGCATTATTTTCCTGTTTAACACTGTAAAGCTGCTTTGAAACAATCTGCATTGTTAAAAGTGCTATACAAATAAAGTTGACTTGACTTGACTAGAGCCCAAGAGGAAGCTACGCTCCTGGTGGACTGTGCACTTACCCCAAGGGGGCATGGCATGCCCTGAACCTGATATGCCAGGACAATGGCGTCCACTATCCAGTGAGACAACCTCTGCTTGGAGAGAGCCTTCCCTTTCTGCTGCCCTCCATAACAGACAAAGAGCCTGAAACACTGCGTCTGGTGGACGTAAGCGCGAAGGGCGCGTACTGGACAGAGCAGTGCCAAGGCTGGGTCTGCCTCCTCCACAGGCAGTGCTTGCAGGTTCACCACCTAATCTCTTAAAGGAATGGTGGGAACCTTGGGCACGTATCCAGGCCGGGGTCTCAAGATCACGTGAGAATTAGCCGGCCCAAATTCCAGGCACGCTTCGTGAACCGAAAATGCCTTCAGGTCCCCTACCCTCTTGATGGAAGCCAGGGCAATCAAGAGCACTACTTTCTTTGAAACGAACTTCAACTCTACGGCTTACGGCTTCAACTCAGGGGCTCAAAGGGAGCTTTCTGCAGGACAGATAGAACCACTGCAAGGTCCCAAGAAGGCATTTGAAGAGAGTGAGGTGGATTTAATCTCTTCACTCCTCTAAGGAACCTGCTGACCAGGGCGTGCTGTCCTACTGTTTTTTGAGTCCACCAGGTTGTGGTGAGCCGATATTGCGGCGACAAAAACCTTCAGGGTGGAAGGAGAAAGCCTGCGCTCCAACCCTTCTTGGAGGAAGGAGAGCATGGACCAGATCGGGCATTTCCTGGGGTCTTCTCGCTGAGAAGAGCACCAGGTGATGAAGAGGTTCCACTTCAATGCATAGGCCTATCTCGTGGACAAGGCCCTAGCGGAAGTGATGGTAGCCACCACCTGAGGTGGTAGGATACTCAAACCTGCTGCATCCCGTCCAGGGCCCACACGTGTAGGTTCCATAGGGTGCCCCGTCTCTGAGTAAGGAAGTCCTTCCTCAGAGGGATTGGCCATGGAGGGGCTGTCACAAGGAGTACGAGTTCTGAGAACCAGGTCCGGCCAGGCCAGGTCCGCGACCAAAAGGACCTGCTCCATGTCCTACCTGATCTTGCACAGAACCTGTGCGAAAAGGCTCACTGGAGGAAACGCATACTTGCATGGGCCCAGCGGCCAGCTGTGCGCTAGTGCATCCGTGCCGAGGGTCCCCACTGAGCAAAGGCGTACGTTGAAAACGACGTCCACTGAGGAGCCAGAATGAAAGTTTTTATGACGTCTGTTTTTGACGTGTTCTGCACGTCCGACATAGACGTTCATGGAACCTCAAGGTTAAAAACTAGTTTGAATGTGCTCATTGTGGACATATTTCCCATTTGTAATTGCAAAGCAACTCACAGACAGTGTGTGTTTGTCCAGAAATCATGAAAATAACAGAAACTTAGCTCACACCTTTAGACACTTTAGACAACTTAGCATCTGTAATTCACACATCTTTGGATCATGAGAGAATCGTGGGATTCAATCCAGGATCTTCTTGCTGTGAGAAGACAGTGTTTCCCACTGAGACACTGGTGCTGCCCCTAATCACAGACATAAGACACACTTTGACTATTTCTGTCAGACGTCTACAGAAGCTCTTACTGAGAATTAACAGAGGTTTAGATGTTGATGTTTATGGTTAAAGTCACCATTGTGGTGGGAAGCGTTTGCTTTAGTTGGGCTCTTGGTCCCCGTATTTGTGTTAGCTTTTCTTTGGCAGCTGTAACTGTATGTGTGAAACACAATAGTTATGGCTGAGAAAGCAAAGATAAAGTGAGTTCAGGTGTTGTCAGCTCCTTGTTGATGACTAAATCATCAGAACTCTAGAATCTGATGTTGTGCTTTTGAGTTTTGTGCTCTTGTTTGGCAAATAATAATTTGTTTATATACTATAACTTTGTGAATCCACTGTATCGGGACTAATAGCAATAAAATAATCACTTATGCTGAAAGATAAAACAGAATGTGCACATTGTTTTGAGAAAATACTTCACATAGTCACACACAGACATTAAGATTTTGCATATGATTCACAACAACGGTGACAATCATAACAAAAAAAACTTCATGCTGCAATGCATGATGGGTAGCTTCAAAGTACAAAACTCATGCTTGATTGTCACCGTTGTTGTGAATCATATGCAAAATCTTGATGTCTGTGTGTGACTATGAGAAATATTTTCTCAAAACAATGTGAACCTGCGGTTTTTTCATCTTTCAGGATGAGTGATTTGTTTATTGCTATTGGTGTCAATACAGCAGATTCACAAGGTTATAGTATAAAAACAATTTATTATTTGCCAAACAAGAATATAAAACTCAAAAGCACAACATCAGATTCTAGACTTCTGATGATTTAGTCATCAACAAAGAGCTGACAACACCTGAAGTCGCTTTATCTTTGCTTTCTCAGCCATAAGTATTATGTTTTACACACACAGTTATAACATCCAAAGAAAAGCTAACTCAAGTACAGGGACCAAGAACCCAACTAAAGCAAACGCTTCCCATCACAATGGTGACTTCAAATGAAACATAAACATCAACATCTAAAGCTCTGTTAATTCTCAGTAAGAGCTTCTGTAGACGTCTGACAGAAATAGTCAAAGTGTGTCTTATGTCTGTGATCAAGGGCAACACCAGTGTCTCAGTGGGAAACACTGTCTCCTCACAGCAAGAAGATCCTGGATTGAATCCCACGATTCTCTCACGATCCAAAGATGTGTGAATTACAGATGCTAAGTTTTCTAAAGTGTCTAAAGGTGTGAGCTAAGTTTCTTTTATTTTCCTGATTTCTGGACAAATACACACTGTCTGTGAGTTGCTTTGCAATTACAAATGGAAAATATGTCCACAATGAGCACATTTGAACTAGTTTCTAACCTTGAGGTTCCATGAACGTCTATATCGGATGTGCAGAACACGTCAAAAACAGACGTCATAAAAACTTTCAATCTGGCTCCTCAGTGGACGTCTTTTCAACGTACAGCAAAGACATTGAAAAGACGTCTTTTGGACATAACTTTGCTCAGTGGGTCCCCTCGGTCAGGGATTAATACCAGTGGCAATTGGAAGAGTCGTGGGAGGCAAACAGATATATCAGTGCGTCGCCAAACTGTTCCCAAATCAGCCTAACCGTCTGGGAAGGAAGTCTCCATTCCCCCGGAAGCGGCTGAAAACGTAACAGTTCGTTGGCTGCACAATTCAGTTCTCCTGGGATGTAAACGGCATGAAGCGACCTCAGATGCTTCTGACTGCATAGGAGGAGATGGCGGGTGAGTTGCGACATCCGGCGGGAGCGTAGACCACCTTGTCGGTTGATGTGTGCTACTGTCGCCGTGTTGTCTGAACGGACCAGTACGTGCTTGTCCTTGTGCAGGGCTCAGAAGAGGTGCAGGGCAAGACGTACGGCCAGGACGTGGAACGTTGGGAAGAGTAGAGAAGCTCAGGAAGGCAAGTAACACTCAGCTTCGAAGTAGAAACATAATACGAGAGTGCAACGCCGAAAGCAGTGTCAGTGTCTCTTTCAGTTAGAATTACAGCTTCAGTTTTACTAAATGTACTGTGACATGAAAACATTTCAGTTTAAAATACAGAGAGCTGCTTAATCAAACCTCACAAGATTATTTCTATAACTCCTGTTGTTGTTTTGAGCTTACCTTCCCTTCAGTTGAAAGGCTCGATGAATATTTCTCTTCGATTCTTAGCAACTCTCCATGGATCCTTTTTTTCTTTATGGTATCTAAATAGCAGTTTACATATATAAATATTTTATTTCATCTTAAGGACAAGAAAACCAAGTATATATAATATAGCTGTAAGCAGCAATACCGGGGCCAAGCACAACAGAAGCAAACAAGGAAGCTAGCAGCAGACCAACTGAAAAAATGAGTGAAGACATTTGAAGACAATTTTAAGTAAAAATTTTAAAATCCCACATTAAAACATTGAGTTGTATAGAGCCAATGTCATATTTTGTTCTATTATAGTGCCACCAAGAGTCTCAATCCTACCATTTTTAATGTGTCTTCGGAGTGAGCCCATACATGTGTGTCAATTTTTGTGAAAATATCTCATTTCGTTTTGGAGTTATAGACATTTATATGAAAAAACACATACAAAATGACTGACACCTGACTTTGATTGGATTTTACTACCCCTTACTATCAATATTTTGACTCATAAGGATTAACTGTTTACTATAAACCTATGTTTCCGAACTTCTGACGCTGGTCTCGTCTCGATCGGACCAGCGGTTTTGAAGATATCAGCTAACGTTTTAGAAGGGCTAAATTACCATCCTGCACAAACCATACGTTGAAATCTGGCAAATCTGGTATCGTTGGACTCGGCAAGGATTCAGGAGACGAAAAAAGTTACTCACATGAAAATAAGTCAATCTCACCCAAAGTTATAAGCTTTTGAAAAATAAAATTCTCCACTAGGTGGCGCTGTTTCTAAACTTCTCAGGCTCCTTCAGGGCATCGTGTTGATGACCCATACTGAGTTTCGTAACAATCCGTTCATGCATTCATAAAATACAGCATTTTAGCACATAATTCAAAATGGCCAACAGACAAAATGGCCGATCTAAGGAGACCACTTTTATGATTTTTGGACAAACGGTTCAGAAGTTATAAGCAAAAAAAAACATTTTTCATATCTCCTGACCAGTAGGTGGCGCTGCGCCGAAACGCTGCATGTTGCCTCAAGTCATACTTGTGATGACATATACCAAGTTTGGTTTAAATACGATAAAGCGTAGCGGAGATATAGCCTTAAGTTTATTTTTGCAACCGCTACGTACAATTTGTTTGCGCGTTTATCGAAAACGATTTGAGAAATCAATATGAATTTTCATGACGGAAAATGACGTCATAGGATGCAATCAAATCGGCTTGAGCCAAGGAATCAAAGAAAAAAAGAATTTGTTATAAGTTATTAGCATAAACATGAGTGAAAGGCGCTAGAGGGATTGTTTTAGAAACTCCAACATTGGTGTGGTTAATGTTGGGTCAGTCCTGTGTTGGGTCTGTCTGCCAAATTTCATAACTTTCCCGCAAAGGGTTCTATGGGCTGCCATAGACTTCAATGGCGAAATAATAATAAAAAGAAATCTAACGGTGCTTGGCCCCTAAAAAGGGGTGCGAGACAAAAACCATGCATTTTGATTCTCTTTTTACACAGCCGCATCTTCCTTCATTCTCAGAAAAAAAGGTACAGTGGAGGTACAATTTTGTTCCTTGGGGAACAAAACTTATAACTGTACCTTTAAAGGTACACAATTGGTCCTTAGGGTACAATTATACCATTGTTTTCCTCTACTTAGAGCAGGGGTAGGCAAGTTCAGTCCTAGAGAGTCACTGACCTGCAGAGTTTGACTCCAAGCCTGAAAGACATCTATAGAAGCTCTTATTGAGAATTAACAGAGGTTTAGATTTTGATGTTTCATTAAAAACCATTATGGTGATCAGTGTTTCCTTTAGTTGGGCAGTTTGACTCTTGGCTTTTTATGGGAGTTTGTGGTTTTTGTTACAGTGTTAACAAAACATATTATCTGTTCAAATAAAAATAAGCTATAAACAAAAATTGCCATGAAGAAAATGATTGACTAAACTCATCACTGACTAAAAATATTAATAAATAATATTCACCAACAATGCTTAATTGCCACAGATCATACATTCTGAATGTCTGATTTTTAAATTCATTCTAGGGGGGAAAAGTTTAGATACACACAGATATCAAGAATCAACATATGACTCTCAACATTGGTGAAATACTTAATGCTGCAATGCATGCTGGGACCTATGAGTTTTATACTATGGTGGCTTAGTAGGGTTGGAGCTAAACTCTGCAGGACATCAGCTCTAGGACCGAACTTGCCTACCTCTGACTAATGCTGCGTTCACACCAAACGCGAATTGAGCGTCAGGCGCGAGTGATTTCAATGTTAAGTCAATGGAAAGGCGCGTTGACGCGCGTCTGGAGGTCCCGCGGCGCGGAAGGCGCGTTACGCGCGGCGCGAAGGACGCGAATCCGCCTCATTCGCGCGTCCAGTTCGCGCGAATGGCGCAAGTTGGACGCGAATTGAGCGTCTTGCGCGATACGCGCGTTACACGCGAATGGTGCTTTTGTGCATGCACGCGTTTGAAGCGAATTCGCGTCTGACGCCCGAGTTGAAAAATTTGAACTTTGGCGTCAATTCGCGCCGCGTTAACCAATCAGGAGCCTGCTCGCTGCTGTCACGTGGTAAAGTGACGTGTATGACAAACCCTGCATAAATTAAAAACAGTACTATTGTGTCACAAAATGTAGTTTTAAGACGTTTTCAGGTGGGAATGTAGTTGTTTAAAGCTCAAATCTGTGGTTTATTTATAAAGAGAGCGCCTATTTAAAAAAATAATCTTGTGTTTTTTGGAATTGTGAGATCCAGGCGATCACCGGGCAATCACTGCTCATAACCCCAGCGAAGGCAGCCTTTCCTCGGCCAGTCCTTCTGGCGTCTGCCGCTGGCTCTGATGTCCTGTAGTGGTTCGTTTTGTGTAGATCTAACAGCCAAGCTTTGCTCTCATGAATCTATAATTTGTTGTCTGCCAAATCGTTTTGACTGAGGGCAAAGAGATGTTTCATAACTTTATATTTGAAGGATATTTAAACATACATGCAGTGAAGATAATGTAGGAGTTGCCTGGACCCCATTTGTGTGGCTATTAATGCTTAATATATATGTTTAATGAAAATGAAAAGAGGCAGAGTGGTGTTTTATGACATATTTCTCCTGGAGTGCCTTGAACGCGCGTCAATTTCGCTTCCAGCGCTCGATTTCTACGCGCGTCCAATTCTCTGCTGACGCGCGAATGCATTCAAAATGTACGCGCGTGAAACTAGACGCGGTTGACGCGATTTTGACGCTCAATTCGCGTTTGGTGTGAACGCAGCATTAGAGCTACAAAAATGTACCCTTAAGGGTCCCACCTAGGGCTGGGCGATATATATCGTGAGATTGTTATGCGCTTCTCATCAGTAAAGCCGGTTCCTTGATTAGTAGTAAATCACCTTCACCTGCTTTCAGATGGAGCGGCATTTACTACAAAGCTAAAACTCCAGTGTTAGATTAAGAAAGAAGTTAGAGAAGTTAATGAGATAATTAAGTGATTCGTTTAGTGATGATTGAGCATTATTGAAGACACCTGATGTTAACAAGCAGAATCACTGAAGGAGAAAATCATAAATTGTAAGCCACCGTTATGGGGATGGGTGTGTGCATTAGTTGGGCTCTTGACCCTTATATTCTTAACTTTAGATTTTGTTTGTCTGCGGTTAATGATTTATAACAGTCAAATTAACAAAGAAAAGTGTGATCTGATAGTGTTGGCTATGTTTTGACATAATCATGCTGTGAACAGAAAAATGAAACTTTTTGAGGTAGTTTGGTTTGGTTCTTATCCAAATATTTAATAAACATTGTTCTGATCAAAAGACTTTCATATTAATTTATTTAGAAACACAGACATCAATAATCAGCCTGTGAGTCTCAACAATGGTGACAATAATAAAGCATGTTGCAGTGGCTACCACCAATCACAACTCATTAATGGCTCCCATCATGCATTGCGGTATGAATAAATTATGATCTGAATTGTCTATGTAATTTTCTTTTCCTAATTGAATATTCTGCTCGTCACCATTGTTGTGATGCATAGACTGAATCTTGACGTCTGTGTGTGCCTAAAAGGAAGTCATATTTTTTTATAAAGTACTTTTGAGAAATCCTTTATATTATATCTAAAATTTTGTATATTTATGCAGAATCACAGTTATGCTGTAAACAGCAACATAAATCAAAAACATAGTTCAAATGATGATTGTCATAATATAACCAACAGATCACATTTTATCTTTGTTCTTCTGGCAGTTATAACTCAGATACAGCAGCCAGACAAAATCTAAAGTTAATAACATAAGGGTCAAGAGCCCAACTAAAGCAAACACCCATCCCCATAACGGTGGCTTACAATTTGAGATTTTCTCCTTCAGAGATTCTGCTTGTTATCATCAGGTGTCTTCAATAATGATCAATCATCACTAAATTAATCACTTAATTATCTCATTACCTTCAACACTCTTGAGTGGACTCATATACACTCCCAGGAGTGTTAATTTAACACTGGAGTTTTTGCTGTGTACAAAGAGCCGTAGTTAACTGACAAGCTGAGCCATATCGCATTAGTTATCGCTGGCGATACGTCCACGATATTAATGCGATATGGCTCAGCTTGTCAGTTAACTACTTTATCTTTATCTTTATCTTGATCTTGATCTCTTGCTTTTCTTGCCATAACAAACTCAGTTACAGCAGTCAGAGAAACACGAATATTAAAAAGTCACCAAACTGCCCAACTAAAGAAAACACTATTCACCATGATGGTCAAATTAAGAACTAACAATTTTCTAAACAAAATCAAACAAAAAATCTGTTAATTCTCAATAAGAGCTTCTGTAGACGTCTGACAGAAATAAAGTCAGTCTGGTTTGTAATGTGTGAAGCTGGTAATGCTGTTGTTTAATTCTCCTCTGCTGAGATCCTCAGAGATTTAATGTCTTTTTTTATAGTCAGTCGTAGTTTTTGTGTTTTTCTTTTTTCTCTTTTCTTCAGTGATTCTGCTCATTATCATCAGGTGTTCACCACTAATGGTCAATCATCACTTAATGAATCTCTTAATTATCTCATTAACTTTAACACTGATTCAGTGTTACTTTAACACTCTGTAGAGTGGGACCATATGTGCTCTGAGCAGTGTTAATTTAACACTGGGGATTTTATTGTGTAGTAATCCAGGAGACACTGATTAGCTGGTTCAGGTGTGTTTGATTAGGGTTGGAGCTAAACTCTGCAGGACAGTGGCCCTCGAGGACTGGAGTTGCCCATGCCTGGTTTAGCAAGTCTGTTGAAAAACATCTATTGCAGTTTGAAATTGGCCAGATTGGTAAACGCCCATTTTGGTTTAGCATGTGTACTTCTCAATAGCCTAATTGATGCTTCTTCATTAGAGCGAAAACACAGGTGCATCCTATACAGTCTTGTATGTTGAACCACCTGACATACATGATTTCTCTTGTAGATTTACCTCATCTACCTTATTACTTCTCTGTTCCTTTATTTTGCGTACTTGTTATTTGCGTTTGATTTGTATTGTTACTGACTGTAATTAGGAAATTTTTTCTACATTCTTAAAAAAATGCATCTTGCTTTAATAACCCTCTGAGCAAAGCTATGTCCAAAAGACATCTTTTCAATGTCTTTGCCCCTAGAGGCGTACGTTGAAAAGACGTCCACTGAGGAGCCAGAATGAAAGTTTTTATGACGTCTGTTTTTGACATGTTCTACACGTCCGATATAGACGTTCATGGAACCTCAAGGTTAAAAACTAGTTCAAATGTGCTCATTGTGGACATGTTTTCTATTTGTAATTGCAAAGCAACTCACAGACAGTGTGTTTTTGTCCAGAAATCATGAAAATAAAAGAAACTTCGCTCACACCTTTGGACACTTTAGACAATTTAGCATCTGTAATTCACACATCTTTGGATTGTCAGAGAATCGTGGGATTCAATCCAGGATCTTCTTGCTGTGAGGAGACAGTGTTTCCCACTGAGACACTGGTGCTGCCCTTAATCACAGACATAAGACACACTTTGACTATTTCTGTCAGACGTCTACAGAAGCTCTTACTGAGAATTAACAGAGCTTTAGATGTTGATATTTATGGTTAATTTGAAGTCACCATTGTGGTGGGAAACGTTTGCTTTAGTTGGGCTCTTGGTTCCCGTGGTTGTGTTAGTCTTTCTTTGGATGTTATAACTGTGTGTGTGAAATACAATAGTTGTGGCAGATAAAGCAAAGATGATGTGACATCAGGTGTTGTCAACTCCTTGTAAATGACTAAATTATCAGAAAGCAAGCAGATAATGTTGTGTTTTAAGTTTTGTGTGCTTGTTTGGAACAATAGTCATTTGTTTAAAGCCTCAATAACCTTGTGAATTGGCACCAATAGCATTAAAATGATAATTTATTCTAAAACAGTATGTGCAATCAATGTTTTGAGCAAATATTTCACAGTCACACACAGACATTAAGATTATGCCTATGCTTAACAACAACGGTGACAATCAATTTTGAGTTTATTACTATGAAGCGACCCATCATGCATTGCAGCATGAAGCTTTTTTTATTTTGATTGTCACCGTTGTTGTGAATCATATGCAAAATCTTGATGTCTGAGTGAGACAATGTGAAATATTTTCTCAAAACAATGTGCACCTGCTGTTTTTTCATCTTTCAGGATAAGTGTTTTTTTATTGCTACTGGTCCCAATACAGTGGATATACAAGGTTATTGAGGCTATAAACAAATGATTATTTGCCAAACAAGAAGACAAAACTCAAAAGCACAACAACAGATTCTAGATTTATAATGATTTAGTCATCAACAATAAGGAGCTGACAACACCTGAAGTCACTTTATCTTTGCTTTCTCAGTCATAACTATTGTGTTTCACACACACAGTTATAACATCCAAAGAAAAGCCAACACAAAATACGGGGACCAAGAGCCCAACTAAAGCAAACGCTTCCCACCACAATGGTGACTTCAAATGAAACATAATCATCAACATCTAAAGCTCTGTTCATTCTCAGTAAGAGCTTCTGTAGACGTCTGACAGAAATAGTCAAAGTGTGTCTTATGTCTGTGATTAAGGGCAGCACCAGTGTCTCAGTGGGAAACACTGTCTCCTCACAGCAAGAAGATCCTGGATTGAATCCCACGATTCTCTCACGATCCAAAGATGTGTGAATTACAGATGCTAAGTTGTCTAAAGTGTCTAAAGGTGTGAGCGAAGTTTCTTTTATTTTCATGATTTCTGGACAAACACACACTGTCTGTGAGTTGCTTTGCAATTACAAATGGGAAATATGTCCACAATGAGCACATTACTAGTTTTTAACCTTGAGGTTCCATGAACGTCTATATCGGACGTGCAGAACACGTCAAAAACAGACGTCATAAAAACTTTCATTCTGGCTCCTCAGTGGACGTATTTTCAACATACGCCTCCAGGGGCAAAAAGACGTCTTTTGGACATAGCTTTGCTCAGTGGGATTGTTTCAACAGTAACTAAGGTGCAAAAGTGTTGTTGAAAAAAATATTCTGTAAAGTTGAATCCATGATATTACAGTTGATTTATGATTGAAATCTCAACATTATTTCAATATTATCTGAGGGTGCAAAAGTGATGTTGAAAAAATATCACTTTATAATGTTGAATCAATGATATCACCGTTGATTTATGGTTAAAATCTCAACATTGTTTCAATATTATCTGAGGGTGAAAAAGTGATGTTGAAAAATATCACTTTATAATGTTGAATCAATGATATCACCGTTGATTTATGGTTAAAATCTCAACATTATTTCAATATTATCTGAGGGTGCAAAAGTGATGTTGATAAAATATCACTTTATAGTGTTGAATCAATGATATCACCGTTAATTTATGGTTAAAATCTCAACATTGTTTCAACAGTGCCAAAGACGTGTTGAAAAAATATCACTTCGTAATGTTGAATCAACTTTATTACCATTGATTTGTGGTTAAAATATCAGTATTGCTTCAACATTAACTGAGGGTCCAAGAGTGATGCTAAAACAACATCACTTTGTAGCGTTAATTCAATGTAATTGGCGTTTGTTTCAATGTGACCATGCTATCTGGGGTGCTCAGGTAATACTGAATGCTCAGGTAAATAGTAAATAGTAAACAAACTGTGTAAATCGTTACTAATAAATGGTAGAAACAAACCGAATGCATCACAGTAAAATCCCCAGTGTTAAATTAACTCTGCTCAGAGCACATATGGTCCCACTCTACAGAGTGTTAAAGTAACACTGAATCAGTGTTAAAATTAATGAGATAATTAAGAGATTAATTAAGTGATGATTGACCATTAGTGGTGAACACCTGATGATAATGAGTAGAATCACTGAAGGAAAGAGAAAAAGAAAAACACAAGAACTATGACTGACTATAAAATAGACATTAAATCTCTGAAGATCTCAGCAGAGGAGGATTAAACAACTCCACAAACAGCATTACCAGCTTCACACATTACTAACCAGACTGACTTTATTTCTGTCAGACAACTACAGAAGCTCTTATTGAGAATTAACAGATTTTTTGGTTACACTTTATTTCGATAGTCCACTTTAAACATTCTACTAACTATAAGTAACTTTGCAACAACATGTCAACTAACTGTCATTAGAGTATTAGTTGACTGTCAGTAGACTGGTAGGTTATGGTTAGGTGTTAGGGTTCGGGTTAGTAGAATAAGTTGAATTGTAGTTGCCAAGTTCCTTATAGTCAGTAGAATGTCTGTTTGGGGACAAACAAAATAAAGATTTAGTAAATATTTAGCAGACTGTCTACAAATACTCTAATGACAGTTAGTTGACATGTAGTTGCAAAGTTACTTATAGTTAGTAGAATGTCTAAAGTGGACTATCAAAATAAAGTGTTACCGATTTTTTGTTTGATTTTGTTTTGAAAATTGTTAGTTTTTAATGTGACCATCATGGTGATCAGTGTTTTCTTTAGATGGGCAGTTTGATGACTTTTTAATGTTAGTGTTTCTCTCAAACTGAGTTTGCTATGGCAAGAAAAGCAAGAGTAAACACAATCAGATGCTGTTTGCTGCTCGATGTTGAGAATATGATCATTGTATAGTGATTTAATTCATCAATTTTATGACCGAGTATGAGCAATATACTATTAACTTTTTTTATTGTGATTCTAGAAAAGATCCAACACGGTTTTAATCAGAAAAGCTGAATAAGTTTTGAAATGGATTGTACACTTATCGCTTCCAACTCCAGTGCGATTAACTCACACACAGACATCAAGAATCAGCCTATGATTCTCAACAATGGTGACATGCTTCATGCCACAATGCATTCTGGGAGCCATAGATGAGTTTTGCGTAATGCACCCAGAATGCATTGCGGCATGTCACCATTGTTGAGATTCATAGGCTGATTCTTGATGTCTATGTATGAGTATAACTCACATGAATTAAAAGCAAATAAGGTCATTATATGATGATAACAACTGTATCATCAACAACAAGCATCAAGATTCTCTTGCCGTTTTCACTGTAACGAACAGTTACAGCAGCCAGAGCAAACTTATAATATCAAGTCAAGGGTCAAGAGCCCAACTAAAGCAAACACTAATCACCATGATGGTGACTTCAAACAACTTTTATTTTCAATAAAACATCTAAACCTCAATAAGAGCTTCTGTAGACGTCTGACAGAAATAAAGTCAGTCTGGTTAGTATTGTGTGAAGCTGGTAATGCTGTTTGTGGAGTTGTTTAATCCTCCTCTGCTGAGATCTTCAGAGATTTAATGTCTTTTTAATTGTCAGTTGTAGTTCTTGTGTTTTTCTTTTTTCTCTTTTCTTCAGTGATTTTGCTCATTATCATCAGGTGTCATCACTAATGGTCAATCATCACTTAATTAATCTCTCAATTATCTCATTAACTTTAACACTGATTCAGTGTTACTTTAACACTCTGTAGAGTGGGACCATATGTGCTCTGAGCAGTGTTAATTTAACACTGGGGATTTTACTGTGATGTAACCGCTGGCCTTTCGCTGTAGAGACTTTCCATTTACTACATACAGTAGGCACTCTGATTCCATGTATGGGGCACATATATATTATTAATATGACACACAAACACAAGTAGACAAGACCTGTTTAGTTCAAAAGATCACTCACCACGGCAAGGCAGAGATCATGAGTGAGATGAGACAAGACGAGAGACAGACGCGCGCCCGCCGAGTGTGCACAGTTCGGACTACTGTCATTGTCATTGCGACTCCCCACCCTGCCTCCACGCTGCCCCCTAACTGTATTTGCAATACACGAGCCGCGATTCAGCTGTGCGAGACAAACGCTGCCAGTGTGAATGCACAACGCGCAGCCTCTAACCTCTCTCTTGAAAGGAAAACCCACAAAATGAAGATCGACGGATGAAGCCAACAGAGCTTTCAACTCCCTGAAAGAAAGATTCACCACAGCACCCATCTTAAAGCATCCTGATCCCAATTTGCCCTTCATTGTAGAGGTTGATGCATCCAATTGTGGAATTGGGGCAGTTCTGTCTCAGCGACATGGTCAGCCAAGTAAACTGTTTCCTTGTGCATTCTTTTCCAAGAAACTAACAGCAGCTGAGAGAAACTATGATGTGGGCGACAAGGAGCTTCTTTCCATGAAAGCCGCCCTTGAAGAATAGCGACACTGGCTGGAAGGTGCAGCACATCCATTTCAGATCATTACTGACCATAAAACCTTGAATACATAAAGAATGCAAAACGTCTGAACCCACGCCAAGCCCGTTGGTCACTGTTCTTCACCCGCTTCCAGTTTACTGTAACCTATCGACCAGGCAGTAAGAACAGTAAGGCCGATGCTCTATCCAGACAGTATGACCTCTCCACTGACCACGTCTATCCTGAACCCATTCTTCCACCTTCCATCATCATAGCTCCTGTAACTTGGGATATCATGGAGGAAATTCAGAAAGAACAACAATTAGAACCCGCACCCTCCAACTGCCCACCTGGCAAACAATATGTACCTTCAAGTTTACGCCTCCATGTCATGCAGTGGGTCCATTCGTCCATTGCCTCAGGTCATCCCGGTATATCTCGTACCTTTCAGTTGTTACAAAACTCCTTCTGGTGGCCAGCTATGTCTCAAGCTGTAACAGCCTATGTAAAATCAGTCCAAGTCTGCGCTCAATCCAAGGAATTACCCTCCGGACTTCCACAGCCATTACATATTCCCAAACGCCCCTGGTCTCACCTCTCCATAGATTTTGTCACAGACTTACCTTCTTCAAATGGATTCACCACTATAGTCATCATTGACCGTTTTTCTAAATCTTGCCGACTGTTAAAGGGACTCCCCACTGCCATGGAAACTGCCCAAACCTTATTTCATCATGTCTTCCGAGTCTATGGTCTACCTGATGACATAGTCAGTGACACAGGCACCCAATTCACTTCGCAGGTTTGGAGGGCATTCTGTAAACAACTTGATATCAATGTCAGCCTCACCTCAGGTTACCACCCTCAAGCAAATGGCCAAGTGGAGCGTCTGAATCAAGAAATAAGCCGGTACCTCCGAACATACTGTAGCAGAGAACAGCACCGTTGGTCAGAGTTGCCCTGGGCCGAATATGCCCAAAATTCATTGGTCCACTCATCTACAAGTATAACCCCCTTCAAGTGTGTCTTAGGCTTCCAGCCCCCCCCCATGTCCATCTGCAGAGAGCGTTAAGAACTCAGGAACGGCAGGCTAACCAACGCCGTCGCCCACATCCTCCTTATCAACCTGGACAACGGGTCTTGCTCTCCACCAGGGATCTCAAATTGCGGCTACCAAACAGGAAGCTCAGCCCAAGGTATGTTGGTCCTTTTAAGATCCTAAGAAGAAGTAATGAGGTCACTTACCAACTAGAGCTTCCTGCTAACTTCCGTATCTCTCCCTCCTTCCACGACTCCCTCCTGAAACCGCGGAGCCTGGCTCCAACAGTCAAACTCAAGAGCCACCACCACCATTGGACATTGAAGGTATCCCTGCTTATAAGGTAAACCTGTTGTTGGACTCAAGACGCAGAGGGGGTTAGCTCCAGTATCTGGTGGACTGGGAGGGCTACGGACCTGAAGAGAGATCATGGGTAGCCGCCCATGACATTCTGGACCCGTCTCTTATCGAGGAGTTTCATCGAGCCAGACCCGACCGACCAGCACCACGACCAAGGGGACGGCCTCGGACGAGATGGGGGTTCTGTAACGCCACGCCAGCAGAGGGAGCCATCTCCCGAATACTGACTAGGATCTGCTCCCTCTGCTGCTTCTACTTCCACTTCCTGTCTGGTGACTATTTAGCCAGAGAAGCTGTAGTCACACTGTCACGGTTCTTGAATTTGCTGTCTCATGCTCTCTATGTGTGTTTGGTTGTGTTGGAGGCGTGGCCACTGATTACCACTCACCTGATCACCACCGACAGCTGCAGTCACTTTCACCTGCCTATATATTGTCTCATCTCACTTTGTGTCTCTGTCTTGTCTCATCTCACTTTGTGTCTCTGTCCTCATTACAATAAAATTAAATTT
Organism: Gobio gobio; assembly: GCF_949357685.1. NCBI lineage: Eukaryota > Metazoa > Chordata > Actinopteri > Cypriniformes > Gobionidae > Gobio > Gobio gobio. Next base: position 65,995,182 of record NC_137099.1, read on the forward strand.
ATTTAAGTCTGGCCCTAATCTGTTACTTTGTAAAATGTTTTTAATGTCCAGTTTATACAGATCAAGTTAAAACTAAATATTATGAATATTATGAATAAATAATAATTTATATAATTTGATTATAATAATTTGATACTTATGTAACCCCTGACTGCATCTAATATGTTTATACATTTCAATAATAAAGCCTTACCTTCACTTTTCTCATACAATGTTTTTACAATATAAAAAATTTTATCCATATTTTGAGTCGTCAGGTCCAGATATCTTCTCTTTTTTCTCAATGATCTGCTGTCGTCTTGCTCATGTGTTGAGGGTGATGGTAGTGAAGACCTGTAGAAATGTGTAGAGATTTCATAGATTGAGAGACTCAATCCATTACTAGAGGTTATCATGCATCACTCCAATCCTCATGCTGATTATTCCCACAGTCATGGTTACAGAAACAACAGGGACTTACATCACTGTACTTCATGTACACATGGGCCGAAACATATTATGTGTTGTCTCTTGCCAAGGTGTTTGTGTTGAGAGGCAATGTTTTGCTTTCTAGTGATAAGAGGATTTTTTATAATCAAATGTTGTTCAACTTTATAAATGAAACAAGTTATAATTTGTTTAATATCTTATTGATTCCACCTGTTTGCTCAATTTAAATAAAATAATCTGAAACAAAACAAATCTTTTTTTTTTTTTTAACTTAATTGTTATGTGCACTCAATTTTATAACATTCAATTAAATTAAATTAGTAAAATGTTAAGTTTAAAAAAAAACCTTTGTTTTGGGACTACATTAATTATTTATTTTGCATTGACTAAAACTGGACAGTGGATGTATAGTTCCCAGCATACTTTGCATAGGGACAGATCAGGAGAGTAAATGTTGAAATTGAATGCTGTTTAATGTACATTTATGTCACTGTATCGGCAACTATACTAGCTCTTAAACCCTTTACTGTCACCGTCCCGCTATAGCAGGACGTTTTCCAGCCAGCACAGCCATGTAGGCTCCACATGGGTTAGCCCAGATGAAATGAACACGCACTCCGTGGGTGTGGTCGTATTAGCAGATAATGAAGAGGCTCGCAAATGACTGACATCTCTCCGTTTTCAGACAGATTACATAAACATAGTAGCCTGGTTAAAACCAGACCATTCTCAGTAGTAACTGAGTTATGGTCTGGCAAAGCTTCATAGACAAATCATTTCCAAAGGGGCGTCACCAACGGGCGTCGCTCAAATGCCTCTCGCGCAATTGGATAGACCTAAAACCAATCAGAGCGATGAGGGAGATGACGTATGCAGAGCACAGAGAAACATCTGAGACTCTGGCCGTTTCTCAATATGCGTTCTTGTCTGTACTTGTGTTCTCAAATAGGAAATGTCCCCGGTTTCCATTTCAGAAATCTGGTCACCTTACCTAAACCACATATTAATGTTTAATATATTATTTTTAAAATGTAAACGAAAAGAGGCATGGTGTTTTATACTTCGTTTTATTATAAATATATAAGATAATCAATGTAGGCCTAGCTACGCGTTGCCTGAACCACATTCGTGTGGCTATTATTATTATGTTTAATTTTTATTTTTTATGAAATGAGGCAGTGGTGTTTTATGACATATTTCGTACGCGAACTTCTGACTTGCGTCCGTGACTTACCAAGTTTGACTCCGGAGAACGAACTCCCGAGGACGGGAGGACACTAGTCCGCCTACAATGCTCTTGACAGTATCACTCAGTATATATTTGTATATGTACACTCTAAAAAGAGATGTGTTAAAAACAACACACTGAGTGTGTTGATGGTATTTTGACACATGTTGTGTAGATATAACACACAATGTGTGTTAAATGTTACTCTGGATGAACAGCAGTGGGTGTTTTGGCAGACAATCACATCATGCCTCTTTTTCAATGTCTTTTTCAATGTCTTTTTCAAATGCTTTCTCCGCTTTTCACTTGTTATCACTGACCAGACTGACTTTATTTCTGTCAGACAGAAGCTCTTATTGAGATGAACAGGGTTTGTGTTGATGATTCAGTGAATGTTTCATCTGAAGTCTCCAGAATCGTGATTAGTGGCTCCTTTATTTGAGCTCTTGACCCTTGACTCTTTCACATCAGTTTTACTCTGTTTGCTGTGACTGTGTGTTTATTATGCACACTTGAAGCAGCAGAAATGACCATGAGAAAATGATAATCAGATGATGATGTTATCATCACATACATTTGCTGAGCTCAGCAAGTGTTTGATATCTGAAACTTTAAGGTAAAAAATATTTTATAATATTGTTGTCATTATCTGCACATTTGTTTTTAGATACACAGTTTACATTGGATGTTCTAGTCTATGGTGTCACACAGGCACACACACATATCAAGAATCAGCTCATGAATCTCAATAATGGTAACAAACCAAAAGCTTCATCCCGCAATGCATTCTGGGAGTCACCATAGTACAAAACTCATCCATGACTCCCAGCATGCACTGCAGGATGAAGCGTTTGTCACCATTGTTGCGATTCATGATCTGATTTTTGATGTGTGTGTTTGACGAGTATCTGCTGCAGCTCTAAACTTTCTGAAAACATTGAATTTTTCATTTTTTAAGAATTCTCTCTGCACTGCTGGACATCATGGACTAATTTCACAAAACTTTTATATAGCTAACAGCACATAAATAAAGTAAATGTATACCATCCATTTAATCATAAACTGGATCAGATCTTGAGATTATGACTTGATCAAGAAACTTCTGATCGTGTTTTCTTTCATGCCATAACAAACATATTTGATTTAAATGCAGTTACAGCAGAAAGAGGAGAATTAAAAGACAAGTAAAGGGTCAAGAGCTCAAATAAAGGAGCCACTGATCACGATTCTGGTGACTTCAGATGAAACATTCAATGAACCATCAACATCTAAACCTCTGTTCATCTCAATAAGAGCTGGTGTGTGTAGATTCATGATGTCTAAAACATCCAGGAAATACAATAAACAGTCAAACACTCTTTATTAAACGTCAATGGACTAAACACAAGTTACCAATACGTGTCAGTGTTCATCCAAACACAAAGTAACTCTGGCAAATACACACATACAGTCACATGTAACACACATCTGACACACGTTGTGTAACTATAACACATTATTGTGTAAAAGGTTTCAACACACTTCTGTGTGAGAGGAATAACACATTAGTTGAGTTACAGGTAACACGGAGATGTGTTAAAGAAAACGACACAGGTTGTGTGTTAAATTTTACGCAACATGTGTTGTCCCTGAGCACACACACTACATGTGTTAAAATCTACACAACATGTGTTAAAATCTACACAACATGTGTTAAAATCTACACAACATGTGTTGTCCCTGAGCACACACACTACATGTGTTAAAATCTACACAACATGTGTTGTCCCTGAGAACACACACACACACACACACAATATGTGTTAAAATCTACACAACATGTGTCAATTTTTAACACATCTGGTTGTGTTGTTCTCAACACATCATGTTATAAAGCGCGACACACACCATCATTGTGCATTGTATGCAGTGTTTATGTTCTCAAACAAACAGGCCTGAGTAAATAAAAGTTATTTATATAGAATGTTTTATCAGTTGCTACATTTTAATTTAATTCAAAGCACAAACTCTGTCAACTGTTATCTCTTCATGATCTTTTCTAAAAAAGCAGCATCGATGTGGTGTTGAAGTGTGAATATTTGAGTTTATAGAGTCATAGAGTTTGAAACATTGTACTTTGTGTGCACATGCGTTCTGTACTCGACTATTGATTAAATGCTTAATAATTTAGTTTCACTTTATTTTTAAAATTACATCTGAGTATGTGATTACCTGACACAATTAGTGTGTTAAAATGACTTGCACATTTATTGTGTGAAATTTGACACAACGTGTTGTCCCTGAGCACACTCACTACATGTGTTAAAACTAACACAACATGTGTCATTTTTAACACATCTCTTTTTAGAGTGTAGTGCAGGCAATGCATATAATCTTCAATGCATGTTTATAACAAAACGAAATATAAAAAACCCAGCCTCTTTTCGTTTACATTTAAAAACACACACACACACACACACATAATATAGGCTATGATTATCACTGTAATAAATTAAATATGACACAAAACACAACCCAGTCTCTTTTTGTTAAATGTCAGTTTATGTGTGATCATCAATAGCAATTATAAAAGTATAAGTAAAAGGTATAAGAAGCTATACAATAAATAAAGCAATTCAGTCAAAGTCAGCGCTAGGAGACTACAACGGTAAGTTATGAAACTTCACTTTGCCCTCAGACAAAACGATCTGTCAAGGAACAAATTATAGATTAATGAGAGCAAAGATCAGCCGTTAGATCTACACAAGACGAGACGGTTTAACCACTACAGAGACATCAGAGCCAGCGGCAGACGGCAGAAGGACTGGCCGAGGAAAGGCGCCTCTCGGCGGGCTCAATGATCGATTGAGCGCCGCTGAACCACTGGAACTCACAACTCCAAAAACGGCAGATCAAATTTTTAAAAAGGCGCTCTCTTTATAAATAAACTACAGATTTGAGCTTTAAACAACTTCATTCACTCCTGAAAAGGACTTAAAACTATATTTTGTAAAGCATTAACACTACCAGAGGGCTCTCGCTAAGACCCATTCGTTTAGCCACCAAAGGGCCAAGCTGGTATCAGACTTTTGCCGAATCCAGTCGGTAAGACAGCGATAACATCTTTTTTAGATATGAAGGCTTCAAGTGTTGTTCTTTGCTCGGGTTTTAACGAAAAGGAGAAGTTTAAATCGCTTAAAACAGACGCGATAGCTGATTCGAACGAGTGATGCTCCACAGCAGCGGCAAATCTGTTTCAATGTCGCTGCGCTGTGGTCATCGTCTAAAGCCCGCCCCTACGTTTCTAATTGGTGCCGCGATTTCTAGGGTTTAGAAATGGGTTTGAATGGACTCTTTGCCAGACTACTTGCAGAGCAAATCTAAATTTGCCGGAAGTTGTCTGGGTTTTCCCAGGCTATAAACATAGTTTAAAACCTGATATTTCAACGTTCCCTTAGACATGTCTCATGTTTGTGAGACAAGTATTCACTAAGATACAGATCATTTTCTGAAGACTATCTCAATGAAAGTCTTTGACAGAGAGGCTGCAGATCGCGCATCATGTTTGTTTTCTTTATTTTGCAAAAAGCACAACATTTCGTTTTTATTGTGACTGTACAGATTATAATGATATATAACACTTGCCTGAATGATTAAAAAACTACAGAGTTATTTGAGTCTCTTTAATTGGCACTGATAAGAAAAAAAACGAGTTGACCGTCGACTCAATGGGGTTAAAGAGCCTACAATGCTGGAAAGTATTAACAAGAACAATCTCTGCTCAAAAGAAAAAGTGAAGAAAAGCACGTAAACATTTGAAATGGAAGCAATATACTATACAATATATTATATTAAAATAACCAAGCAGTAATGTTTACCTCATGAAAATAGGCTGTATTAACTTATTTCCACTCATTTTCACATTTTTAAAATGGCATCCGTTGTTTTGAAGTAAAATACAAGACAGAAAACCATTTTAACTATAATGTGTCTATCTTCCTAGTTTTAAAACAGGACATTTCAAGAATTTTTCTTATTATTCAATGAAACATGAATTTATTTTTATTATTCCAAGCATATGACATGTTAGGGCAACAAAATGATAATTTAAATGTTATTACACTTACAGGTAAGATACGTTACTAAACGACTGCATTTTCATTAAATGTCCCGCAATGAATGTAGCAAAATTCATTACAGAATTGAAAAACGTTCTACCTCTGTTCACATTTCAAAGTCTCTGCTGCCCTGTAGTGGACAACTTGATATTGTAACTTGAGACTGCAGTCACCAGAGGTAGAAAGTCCAGTTGAGAAAATAAAAGTCCTGCTCTGTATTTTGTTCCAAACTCTTGGATTTGCTAATAGCACAGTTTTTCAGCCAGGAGGTAGAATGAATTAGTGAAATCAGCTGACTGAGTTCATGATGGAATACAAATATGGCAGGACTTCTACTCTCTGACCCCTAAACTTTCCACCTCTGATTACAATATGAACACAATAAGCACATTGTACTTATTTTTTGATGGAAGTACATAATCAAGGCAACCTAATATAAAATGGGGCCGCAGAAAGTATACTACTGTTTTCAACAGTGTTAGCCAATGGAGCATTTACAAAGATCCACAAATGGTGGCATACAGAGCACCTTCTGATGTTTGATTGACACCCTCTCATTGGCATGTTGAGCCAAGAGAAAATAAATACGGAGCTACATTCAAAAATGAATAAATGGTTCAAAGGAAAAAAAGTTAACTTTCAGTTTAGCATTTAGCATTTTTGCACACTAAGTGAAAGTATTTTCAGCAGTATCGTGTTTGCAATAAGAAATTACATTATAGATTAATTTATAAATATTGGCAGATTCTATTTGCACCTCAGTGTTGTTATATATATATATATATATATATATATATATATATATATATCAACATTCATCATCAAAACACAACAATGGTAGCTTTAGTAAATCAAGAGTAAATCTAAAGTAAAAGATCAAGTACTCTCTACACTTGTTTTTCAGTTACTAGAACTATAAGTGAATTATAAGTGTAAGTGAACTATACTGACTAAGCATTTGTCAGCACAACATACTATTCCTATTTCACTTTACTTGTTTTTAAGGCAATAGGTTTGCATGGTTTATAAGTCTAACTAATTAGATTTTACAGTGTAGGTTACCCTTGATTATATTGTAGTATTTCTCTAAAATTTTGATTTTATTAATAAAGCAAGTTTATCAAGAGGAAAAACTTACCTTCACTTTTGTCTTGCACTTTTGTTGTTGTCTTTCTCATGTATCATTGCAAAATTAGGTTGACGGTAAAAGTATTTGTTGAAATATGTAGATATTGAATAGGTTCAGAGACTCAGCCCACTACACCATGTTATCAGGAAGTTCATTGGCTTTATTTTATATGGGGTGTGTCACAAAGCATGATGTCCCTGATCACTTGTTTTAGAAGCTTGAGTAAAGGCAGGTTTTGACATATGAAGGTAGATGATATTGTGCTTAGTTTTTACACTAATAAACTTTGTTTTTGCTAAGTATATCCAACAGATTTTGTA
>NC_137099.1:66007384-66064306 GCF_949357685.1 Gobio gobio
CTAAAATCAAATGTGCAGATAATGACCACAATATTATAAAATAATTATTGACAGCGCAAAATACTTTTTACAGTAAAGTTTCACATATCAAACACTTGCCTGAGCTCAGCAAATGTATGCGATGATAACATTATCTTCTGATCATCGTTTTCTCATGGTCATTTCTGCTGCTTCAAATGTGCATAATAAACACACAGTCACAGCAAACAGAGAAAAACTGATGTGAAAGAGTTAAGGGTCAAGAGCTCAAATAAAGGAGCCACTGATCACGATTCTGGAGACTTCAGATGAAACATTCAATGAATCATCAACACAAATCCTGTTCATCTCAATAAGAGCTTCTGTCTGACAGAAATAAAGTCAGTCTGGTCAGTGATAACAAGTGAAAAGCGGAGAAAACATTTGAAAAAGACATTGAAAAAGACATTGAAAAAGAGGCATGATGTGATTGGCTGCCAAAACACCCACTGCTGTTCATCCAGAGTAACATTTAACACACATTGTGTGTTATATCTACACAACATGTGTCAAAATACCATCAACACACTCAGTGGGTTGTTTTTTAACACATCTCTTTTTAGAGTGTAATATCTGTTTATTGAATAACCAGTGTTTAAACAGTTGTGATAACTGAAAAACTATTTTTTTTATTTTTATAAAAAAAAAACTATGAGTTAGTTAAATGAAATAAATAAACTGTCACAAAAAAACTTTGGAAAGGCTTGGTTCAATAATGATTATTTTGGATATATATCAGGTACAATACATGGCAAATTTTGGAATGTAAAACAAATCTCACGATGAATCTAAAATCTAAAACAAATTTGGGAAAACAAATCTCTTAACTAATGCTGTAAACTATGGGAGTCAGTTGTACTATAATATTAAAGGTAAAAATGAACTGATTTGTACAAACACTTAAATTACACTAAATTACGATTTTTTTATAATAATAAAGTTATAATATTAACTTTACAAATTACATAATCATATACATATTTTTGGAAATATAAACATTTAAATGGTGGCTGTCATAAAAACTTGCCAGATTAATTCAAACATGCATTAAATATTGAAGAACATTAAAAATTATAATGAATATGGTGCATATATTTAGCAAAATGCTCATCTCTAGAGTCAATTTTTCTAGCTGAGTAACGAATATATGGACACACTGGATATGTTTTTTTTTTTCTGAGGTAAATGTGATGTTACATGACATTGTTTACAAGCTGTTTTACTGACACCTTTCCGCGTTTGAAACACTGATCGAGTGATTCCATGTGACATGATACAGAATTCGGTAAGTTGTACTCTATCTTTTAAGACACGTTCAGATGTTCCTTTCATGTTTATTTTGCGCTGTAACTGGTGTTAAGTATTAAGGTGGAAGAAAAGATCCGTTCACGTGGGCTGCTCACGGCTGCTTCTCTAGAGCTGAGCTGTGCCAAAGCGATCTCATGCCACAGCGCCAAAAAGGTATTTATGTTTTTGAATTTTGTAATAAAATGGACGTAATTTGAAATCCGAGACTTTGTTTTACATCAATAGCAAGAAAGCACAAAGAGTATTGTTGTGAGGTGGCGCAAAGTTGCGTTCATTCATTAACTGAAAACCTCTTCTCCATTTTGAATGTCTTGCACTGCTGCTTGTGTTGATTGCATTCAAAAGCACACAGTATTGATACGGCAGCTGCTGTATCGATACGCGCATCGTCAGGAGTTCATGACGATGTATCGTTGTATCGATATTCTGAGCACAGCCCTAGTGCTCACTGAGTTAAAGTACCATTGAAGCAGTGTTGGACTAAGGAGACTAAGGAGCAGTTAAGGAGATAATTATGTGATGAATGACCATTCGTGATGAACACCTTATGACAATAAGCAGAATCACTGAAGGAAAGAGAAACACAAAAACGACAACTTACCTCAGCCACAGCTTTATAGATGAAATCAACTGAATATAAAAGTACCCTAATCAAACACACCTGAAAAGAACCATAATCAAACACACCTGCTAATTAAGCTCTTCACGATTACTAGACAGCAACAGGCAAGTGAGTTTGATCAAGGTTGGAGCTAAACTCTGCAGGACAGTGGGCCTCGAGGACCAGGGTTGAGAACCCCTGCTCTACACCATGTACCTGTCCTCAATATAAGCAAAGGCTCCACTCTTCAGCAAATTTCCAGAATCTCCTATCAGAGCAGAAACTCTGAACATTTAATTCACACTTACAAATAATCAGATAGTTAATAGTACACAGCAAAAACTCTAGTGTTAAATTGACTCTCCTGTGAGTATATGTGAGACCACACTCAAGAGTGTTAAAGTGTTAAAATAACAGTGTTAAAGTAACACTGAAGCAGTGTTAAAGTTAATGAGATAATTGAGTGATTAATTGAGTGATGATTGGCCATTAGTGACGAACACCTGATGATAACAAGCAGAACCGCCAAAGGAGAACACCACAATTCTTAAGTCACCATTATGGTGATTAGTGTTTGATTTAGTTTGGTTCTTGACCCTTGACATATAACACACTAGATTTTGTTTTGGTTGCTTTAACAACCAGACAAGCAAAGAGTAAATGTTGATCAGGCGGTGTTCATTATGTTTTGACACAGTCATCAATTGAGCTAGCGTTGTGATCCTGAGGGATAAAATCCATTATTTTCAACCTAATCAAAAGGTTTTCTTAAAAGATGTTCTGATCAAAAAAATAAAAAATTTTCACAGACATCAAGAATCAGCCTAAGAATCTCAACAGTGGTGGCCATCAAAAAGCATGTTGCAGTGCATTCTGGGAGCCACCAATCAAAATTCTTCCATGGCTCCCATCATTCATTGCTGCATGAATAAATTATGAGCTTTACGAGCTGTTTGTCACCATTGTTGAGATTCCTACACTGATTCTTGATTTGCGTGTGCCTACACTTTATTTTTTTTAATTAGAACAACTTTTAAGAAATCTTTAGAATTATATTGAAAATGCTGGATCTAATGTTATAATCAACAAGATAAACCCAACTCAGAGACTAGGTTCTAAATGAGGTAAGTGATTCAGGTCAAGTAATGACAATGTTAAAACATAACCAACACCAAGCAAACAGCTTTTGTCATTGCTTGTCTGGCTGTTACACCTCAGTTACAGCACCAAACAAAATATAATATTAAAAAGTCAAGGGTCAAGATCAAAAGTAATGTAAACACTGTTCCCCATAATGGTGAATATATAATTTCCCCATAATTTTTATTTTTTTATTTTTATTTTTTTTGATGATTCTGCATGTTATCATCAGGTATCTTCAATAATGGCCAATCATCACTCAATTAATCACTTAATTATCTCATTAACTTTAACACTGCTTCAGTGTTACTTTAACACTCTTATTTTAACACTTTAACACTCTTGAGTGTGGTCTCACATATACTCCCAGGAGAGTTCATTAACACTGGAGTTTTTGCTGTGTATGCGTAGTAGTATGCATATTTGGTGTGCTATCCGAGGAGAGGGCTCAGAGCTCCGAGAGTACTCCCCCTATGACGTCATCATATTCACAGATTCGTGTTTTTGTTGTTTTCATGGCACCCAAAACATGTGTCGTGTGAATGAGCGGCCAAAACGCATAAAAAGATTTATGTATTTATTTGAAAACAGTCTCGTGTATTGACACACGTCTGTATGTTTTTTTTAGAAATTCTTAATTTTAAAATTATATTTTAGAAAACTGAAAGTCTGGAAACAAATAATTTTCCTCAAAGCTTCAGCTCTGTACCTGATCTGACCTAAAAGAAGCACATTAGTGCCAGGACCGTCAAGGTTTGCATGAATGTCCTCACAAGCTCAAACAAGAGCAATGTTTGGTCTTGCGTGTGGGAAATATATTTTATTTGCTTTTCCATTAGGCTTTTCAAAACACAACACAAAAGCTATCAGTGAATTGTTTTCATATTTCATATATCATCTTACTTTGACTATAGAAAAGTAAAAAATTCATATCATGGTGCGTTTGATTTATTACATTTAAAATATATATAGAGGAGTGCGGGGCACAACCTAACGCGGGGTTAGTTGTAACACACATGTTTTAACCCTTTCCACACATGCCAGGACGAAACTTAGTGTATTTGCCGTATCAACATTATTTAGAGAAAAAATAGCGCCAAAATTTCTGGAAGATATCACTGAACATTTATTTAACCATAGAAAAAGTACATTTCTTACTTAAGTTTAGTTTTCATCTCTGTTTTTTGTGTTTATTTTAATTAAGAAAAATCTGATATTATCTTAATCTTATATCTGTTATTTAACAGTTCATATAGTTCTTTAATGTTGATCTAACCAGCAGAAGACATGAGCCGGGGTTTAAATCCCAGTTGTGCAGGTGGGGTGTGTTCTAACACTGCGTTACAATGAGCCCCTATTAGAACTCTATTATATTCTATACTTTTATGAATTCTTTTGAGAAACCACGAGAAAAAGGTCAATAATGACTGAGAGTCAATGTTCAGAAATTATTAATTACTATTATGTTGTTTAGCTGTATTTAGCGGTGTTTGTTGTCAAACTCAAAAATGAGTATATTTTTAATGATTAAAAATGCCATTATTTTATTTTAAAAAGTTAATAATTGTATTTTGTTGACAACATATTTTAGTTTGTCTTGGATAGTTTTTTGATTATTTCAGGTAACATTTTAAGCTGTTATTTGGTCATGGTATCAATGTACACCACCACCTCCTGTCACATTTCACTTCCATTCTTTCAGGGTAAATCAATAAAAAAGTATACACTGCATTAATGAAACAAAACCCCATAATTGTACTAGACATGTGTGCAATTAATTAAGAAAGTCAAAACTCGATTCTACGTCGCCACACCCCCACCAGAAGCCTTCGTTCAGCTAAGGAGCGAAGGCTTGTGGTACCATCACAGAGAGGCAAAAAATCCCTCTCCAGAACATTTTCATTCAACGTTCCCAGCTGGTGGAATGATCTGCCCACCGCCATCCGAAATGCGGATTCATTGACAACATTCAAAAGTCAACTAAAAACTCATCTCTTCCGTGAGCACTTAACCTCCTAAAAAAAAAAAACTTTCCTTTCCTCTTTTCCCCCTTTCCCTCCCTACTCTAGCCTGTGCTACACTGAGAAATGTACACGGACCAAGTATTTCAGGCACTTGTTGCGCTCACTCGACTCTTCACGACCAATCGCTTATTTGTACCCCCAAGTTGTAAGTCGCTTTGGATAAAAGCGTCTGCTAAATGCATAAATGTAAATGTAAATGTAAATGTCAAAAAGCGTTAGGTTTTTTTCCCCGCTCTCCCCTATACCATCCATTGTTATCTCCAGATTCAATAAAAACAGCAAAGTTTTGTATTCTTGAGGTGAAATATACTGATGTGCAGTAGGTGGTTTATTGAACACTTTAAGATAATGCAGTATTAATTATGCGGCTGTAAAGTTTGTCCTCTTGTTTGACAGAAACACAGAAACTTTAATTTAATTCTTTATTTTACAAACTCCACTGCATCGGTGACGTGTAAATCAGTGAAAGCTCACAGTGGAAACAAACAATGATCATCTGTTCATCATCTGAAGCTGCTCCACCTGTTCTTCAAACAAATATTGTCTGACTATTCATACTTCATTAAAGCCACAGAATAATTTTATGTGCGTGATCATTTAACCCCTTAACTGTCTCCGTTTCTCAGCCAGCACAGTGATGAAATTAACACTGCTCAGTGTGCACACTACAGGCTGTTAAATGCAGAGGTGTAAATCCAGGGGTCAGAGAGTAGAAGTCCTGCCATATTTTTGTTCTACTCATGAACTCCGTCAGCTGATTTCACTAATTAATTCTACCTCCTGGCTGAAAAACGTCTCGGTTACGTATGCACAGTAAAATCCCCAGAGTTAAATTAACACTGCTCAGAGAACATATGGTCCCACTCTACAGAGTGTTAAAGTAACACTGAATCAGTGTTAAAGTTAATGAGATAATTAAGAGATTAATTAAGTGATAATTGACCATTAGTGGTGAACACCTGATGATAATGAGTAGAATCACTGAAGGAAAGAGAAAAAGAAAAACACAAGAACTACGACTGACTATTAAAAAGACATTCAATCTCTGAAGATCTCAGCAGAGGAGGATTAAACAACTCCACAAACAGCATTACCAGCTTCACACATTACTAACCAGACAGACTTTATTTCTATCAGACGACTACAGAAGCTCTTATTGAGGTTTAGATGTTGATGTTTTATTGAAAATTAAAGTTGTTTGAAGTTACCATTATTGTGATTAGTGTTTGCTTTAATTGGGCTCTTGACCCTTGACTTGCTAACATAAGATTTTCTCTGGCTGCTGTAACTGTTCGTTACGGTGAAAATGGCAAGAAAATCTTGAAGCTTGTTGTTTATGATACAGTTGTTATCATCATATAGTGCCTTATTTGCTGATCCCCTGAAAGTCATTGATTATAGGAGACTTGTGATTCGAGGGCAGAAGATCCAGCAATGTTATCATCAGAGAAACTAAACAATTATCAAAACATTTTTACATAAGATTTGTACTGCGGTTTACTAACACATCACACAATAAGCACTTCTAACTCCTGCGAGTTTTACTCACACATAGACATCAAGAATCAGCCTATGAATCTTAACAATGGTGACATGCCACAATGCATTCTGGGTGCATCACGCAAAACTCATCTATGGCTCCCAGAATGCATTGTGGCATGAAGCATGTCACCATTGTTGAGATTCATAGGCAGATTCTTGATGTCTGTGTGTGAGTTCATCTCGCAGGAGTTAGAAGTGATTAGTGTACAATCGATTTCAAAACTTATTCAGCTTTTCTGATTAAAACAGTGTTGGATCTTCTCTAAAATCACAATAAAAAAGTTAATAGGATATTGCTCATACTCAGTCGTAAAATCAATGAATTAAATCATTATACAATGATCATATTCCCGACATCGAGCAGCCGACAGTATCTGATTGTGTTTACTCTTGCTTTTCTTGCCATAACAAACTCAGTTACAGCAGCCAGAGAAACACTAACGTTAAAACGTCATCAAACTGCGCAACTAAAGAAAACACTGATCACCATGATGTTCACATTAAAAACTAACAATTTTCACAACAGAATCAAACAAAAAATCTGTTAATTCTCAATAAGAGACGTCTGACAGAAATAAAGTCAGTCTGGTTAGTAATGTGTGAAGCTGGTAATGCTGTTTGTGGAGTTGTTTAATCCTCCTCTGCTGAGATCTTCAGAGATTTAATGTCTTTTTTATAGTCAGTCGTAGTTCTTGTGTTTTTCTTTTTTTCTTTCCTTCAGTGATTCTACTCATTATCATCAGGTGTTCATCACTAATGGCCAATCATCACTTAATTAATCTCTCAATTATCTCATTAACTTTAACACTGATTCAGTGTTACTTTAACACTCTGTAGAGTGGGACCAAATGTTCTCTGAGCAGTGTTAATTTAACTCTGGGGATTTTACTGTGTGGTAACCCTCGTTCCCTGAAGGAGGGAACGGAGATGTACGTCGGACGTCGGACGTACAGACGAATTGGGATCACTTCTGGGAGCCCATATCAGCTTCGAGCTATATAGAACCGGCCAATGAACAATTGGCGTGCAAGATTTGCATCTCGCGCTCCGCCCCGCACCGTGGGTATAAACAGGAGGCGAGAGCGAATGTACCTGTTTTTCACTGAGGAGCTGAACTTGGTGATTCGGCCCTGCAGTGATGGTACAGCAACTGTGGCGACGGGACGTACGTCTCCGTTCCCTCCTTCAGGGAACGAGGGTTACCATACGTAACCGAGACGTTCCTTTCAGTCGGTCACATTCGACGTATATCGATGAGCCCCTCAGACCCCGATCTGATGCGGGCGGGGAAATTCACACAGGGAGAGTCAAAGCTGCTGTTCCGCAAGACCCACTCAGCTGACTGTATTGGATAATTCTGGGAAAGCGTGCCTGTGAAGGCCGCTGCGGAAGCCACATCATGCCCGGAGGGAGTTACCATGTGGAGAATACACGTATGGGCTGGCCGTGGGCAGCACAACATACGGAAGTCCCAGTGGTGGCCCCGGCCATTCAGAGGCGGGGGAACAACACCTTACTGAGACGGCAGAGAGTAATCTGCCAAGGGAAAGACACGGGCTCACCGTAGGGAGCCATACCGTTGAAGAATACACATATGGGGCCGCCGTGGGGGTCACAACATATGGAACCCAGCCTAACACAAGTTCCACCAATGCATACGAGTGTCAGACTGCCGTGGGTTGCGGAGGACTCAACAGGGTTCACCGTTCTGGGGAACTCGACTGGAGCAGATAAGCGCACGTATCCGTACCATGAGGGAGGGAATGGCGCAGCAAGCCGACACTAGAACGGGCACTTCGGTGTTACTGAGTATGGGAAGCGAGCACACAGGAAGATACCGGCTCTACACGGAGGCTATGGAATCTAGCGAACGTGTTAGGTGTCGCCCAGCCCGCAGCTCTACAAATATCTGTCTGCGAGGTGCCATGAGCCTAGGAAGAAGCAACACCCCTAGTGGAGTGGGCTCTTAACCCGAGCGGGCAGGGCACGTATTGGGATTCATACGCCAAGACGATGGCATCCACTATCCAGTGGGCCATCCTCTGCTTGGAGACAGCCTTTCCCTTCTGCTGTCCTCCGTAACAGACGAAGAGCTGCTCTGAGGTCCTGAAGCTTTGCATTCTGTCCAGAGTTACCGGGCCCGAATTCCAGGCACAATTTGTCGACCGAAAATGCCTGCAGGTCCCCTACCCTCTTGATGGAGGCCAACGCAGTCAGGAGTATTGTCTTTAACGACAAGATTTTCAACTCAGCTGACTGCAAAGGCTCAAAGGGCGCTCTCTGTAGTGCAGTTAGCACCAGAGTTAAGTCCCAAGAGGGTATAGAGGGAGGGCGAGGAGGATTTTGTCTCTTCGCCCCCTCAGGAACCTGACGATCAGATCGTGCTTACCTAGATATTTTCCATCTACTAGCTCATGATTAGCGGCAATAGCGGCAACATAGACCTTGAGGGTGGAGGGAGACAGCCTTCGCTCCAACCCATCTTGTAGAAAGGAAAGCACAGACCTGATCGAACATCTTCGGGGGTCTTCTCGGCGAGAAGAGCACCAATCGACGAACAGGTTCCACTTCAACGCATAGAGGCGCCTCGTAGAGGGGGCTCTAGCGGAAGTGATGGTGTCAACTACCGCTTGCGGTAGGTCACCTAGAACCTCCGCGTCCCGTCCAGGGACCAGACATGGAGTTTTCAGAGGTCCGGACGCGGGTGCCATAGGGTGCCCCGTCTCTGAGTTAGGAGGTCCTTCCTCAGAGGAATGGGCCAAGGAGGTGCTGTCGCGAGGAGCACTAGTTCCGGGAACCAAGTCCGGTTGGGCCACTACGGAGCGACCAACAGGACCTGCTCCTCGTCCTCCCTGACCTTGCACATTGTCTGCGCAAGAAGGCTCACTGGTGGAAACGCATATTTGCGTTGGCCCCGGGGCCAGCTGTGAGCCAGGGCATCCGACCCGAGGGTCCCCTCGGTCAAGGAATAAACCCGCTGACAGTGGGTCGTCTCTGGGGAGACAAACAGGTCTACCTGTGCGGTCCCGAAACGACTCCAGATCAGCTGGACCACCTGGGGATGGAGTCGCCACTCTCCCGGAAGCATCGGCTGACGAGACAGCTCGTCGGATGCACAATTGAGCAGGCCCGGAATGTGAATGGCACGAAGCGACCTCAGATACTTCTGACTCCACAAGAGGAGATGGCGGGCGAGTTGGGACATGCGACGGGAGCGTAGACCACCCTGTTTGTTGATGTACGCTACGGCCACAGTGTTGTCCGCACGGACCAGAACGTGCTTGCCTCTGAGCGGAACTTTGAAGCGGCTGAGTGCAAGACGAACTGCTAACAACTCGAGGCAATTGATATGCCATTGCAGTTGAGGCCCTGTCCACAGACCCGAAACTGCAAGCCCATTGTACGTGGCACCCCAACCCGTGGATGAGGCATCCGTGGAGACAACGGTGTGCCTGGACACTTGTTCTAGGGGAACTCCCGCCCGTAGAAACGAAGGGTCCGACCAGGGGCTGAAGGTTTGGCGGCACCTCTGAGTCACTCGGAGGGTTCCGCTGTGCCACGCCCATCTCGGGACTCGGTCGTGTAGCCAGCGTTGAAGCGGTCTCATATGAAGTAATCCAAACGGCGTTACTGCGGCTGCGGATGCCATATGCCCCAGGAGCCTCTGAAAATGTTTCAGTGGTGCCGCTGTCCTGCCTCTGAACAAAATCAGGCTGTTCAACACTGACTGGACGCGCTCCTCGGTGAGGCGCACTGTCATGGCGACCGAGTCTATCTCCATACCGAGAAAAGAGATCCTCTGTGTGGGACAGAGTTTGCTCTTCTCCCAGATGACCCGAAGTCCCAACTGGCTGAGGTGACTGAGCACCTTGTCCCTGTGTTCGCACAACTGCTCTCGTGACTGGGCAAGGATCAGCCAGTCGTCGAGGTAGTTGAGAATGCGAACACCATGCTCTCTCGGTGCCGCCGGCGGCTGGGTGGAGGCAGCAGCGGGCCGCCGGGGCAGGATATGCTTGATGGCCTCCGTCTGCTTCTGGGCTGCCGAGAACTGCTGGGCAAAGCTCTCGACCGCGTCGCCGAACAACCCGCCGACGAGATGGGGGAGTCCAGGAACCGATACTTGTCGGTCTCCCTCATGTCGGCCAGGTTGAGCCAGAGATGACGCTCCTGGACCACAAGCGTGGACATCGCCTGACCGATGGAACGGGCGGTGATTTTCGTCACCCGGAGGGAGAAGTCTACCCTCGTGCATGTCAAGGAGTGCCTGGGCTTGGTGGACCTGAAGCAACGCCATGGCATGCAAGGCGGACGCAGCCTGTCTGTCAGACTGGAGGAGTACTTACAGGCTCGGGACGGGAGACGCGGGTCACTGCGCCAGTTAGAGGCGTTCGCCAGACACAGTTGCATCGCGACGGCACGCTCCACTGGCGGGATCCCCGCGTACCCCTTGGCTGGTCCGCCGTTGAGGGTAGTGAGGGGGGAGGAGTCACTCGGCCGGTTTCTGGCAGAAAAAGTTGCCGTCCACGACCTTGTGAGCTCCTCATGCACCTCTGGGAAGAATGGTGTCGGGGCGGGATGCTGAGAACCAGCGCGGGCCGCCCTGAGGAACCAATCATCCAGCCTAGAGGGTTCGGGACACGGTGGAGGGTTCCACACGAGCCCTACCCTTTTGGCGGCCCGGGCAAGCATAGCAGTCATCTCGGGGTCCGGTGCAGCCGTTGCCACTCTCCCAGAGGGAGGCAGTACGGCTGAACCTTCATCCTCCGAGGACTGAAACTCCCCCTCCGATGCAGAGATCGGCATCTGCTCGTCTGCCGGAGCTCCAAAAGTCACCACTGGCCGCCCGTGGGAGGGGCCAACAGTTTCTCTTGGAAGCTCTACCGGTTGCGGAACCGAGGGAATAGGGGCCTGCGTAGTTTCACTCGGCGGGTTTGCCCTAAACGTGATCCTCAGATCACCCTGGCCATCCAAAGAAGTAGGTCTACCCGGGTTAGGGGTAGCACTAGATCGTGGAATGGGTAAGGGGACTCCGCCTCCCCGAAGGTAGGAGAGTCTCGATCTTAGTTCCGAGATAGTCATGTTCCCGCAGTGGGAACACGAACTATCCACAAACGCCGCCTCAGCGTGCTGTTTGCCCAAACACGTGAGACAGCAATTGTGACCGTCAGTAGGCGCCAGGGAACGACCGCATCCAGAAACGCACGGGTGGAATAACATCTTGAAAAAGACGCAGCGTCACCCGTGAACTCTTTTTGTGAGGAAACGCTCTTGTGCTGAAGCACTCAGGGGGAAAACACAACAGCGCACGGGGAATAGTGCAGCCCGTGCCTGTACTCACAGGAAAAAACGCCCACCAGACCAACAGTATTGTTGCTGTGATAACAGCAGTTTTTTCTCTGACTCAGAGGCAGCAGATGAGCACCGCGATCCCGCTGACGTGTGCCGTCTCTCCAACACGCGTTGATCCCCGTTCTCCAGTCTATAAGTCTTGCTGAATGCAGCTGAATACTCAAAACAATTTTGAGAGTCGTCATATGCCGATCGGCTCCGAAGTGAATGACAGCGTGCATTCGCTCTCGCTTCCTGTTTGTACCCGCGGTGCGGGGCGGAGCGCGAGATGCAAATCTCGCACGCCAATTGTTCATTGGCCGGTTCTATATAGCTCGAAGCTGATAGGGGCTCCCAGAAGTGATCCCAATTCGTCGGTACGTCCAACGTACGTCGAACGTGACCGACTGAAAGGGAACTGTGCTGTTAGCAAATCCAGGTGTTTGGAACAGAATACAGAGCAGGACTTTTTATTTTCTGAACCTGGACTTTCCACCGCTGACATTTAGTCAGTTTGGCTGAGAAAAATAAAATGGTCAGATCCATACATTGAGCAGTCCCTCGGGGCCGAAGCCCACGAGCCGCGCTGACGTGACGGGAGGAAAAGAAAGTTTGTCTCGTCGGAGTCCTTGCAAGTTGACTGAGCAAAGATATGCTTGTGTTAATGTCCTTTAAAGTCCATTAACCTACGCCCATCTTTCCTGAGATGACCAATCATTGGTGTGAATTTCAGGCGGGAGAGAATTTCTTTGTTCGGACTTTATTACCCGATGGAATGTTCTTGCGGGAGGACAGAATCAAAAACGTTTTACTCCAAAGGGACTTTTTTGTGGCGGTGCTGTCGAATCCATATCATAAAAGCCTGTTTGTAAAGCCTGTGCTGACATAAACTGAATCCATTTTCTCCGAATGCTCTAGGCGGGCAAAGCAGAGGAAGGGGAGGTAACCGTTCCCCGTATGACGACATACAGGAAAGATTCCAGATCAGCTCGTCTGAGCTCTCATTTTCTCAAAGCAGAGAAAGACAGCCAGAACTCGGTTTACACCGATCAACATGTCTAGCCACTTGGGGACCATAGACAGGCTAGGGGAACTCATATTAATATTAAAAAACCTCATAAAGTGAAATGTTCATGCCATGGGACCTGTAAGTTTGCACATTGCGTAATATCCATTGACTCGCCTTCATGATTTAAAACGGGGGCAAAAATTAAATATTGCGACGTGACATTTTGTGTCAAATGATGGATAACGGTTCACATTTCCCTTGCTAATAAAATTAAATATTAAATAATAGTATATAAAAAATGGAGGCGCAACAGTTTGATAAATTGCTTCTATTTTTGATAACTTAAAGATCTCCCTCTTTTCATTTTCTTTCTTGCTGCATTAAAGATGAAATGGTTCAACTTCTGCTTTGGCGCAGGCGCAGTGATGATAAATAGGGCAATCAGTTCGTAGCTCTGCTTCAGCTGTGCAATAACCTCACGATGGGCCGACCAAAATTTGTGACATACCAGAAATTCATCCGACCATCCGATTGCCGATCGGGAGAGGTTTATTGCCTCTCGTTTCCCTCTGTACACTGCACAAACACCTCACGACAAACGACACACGATAAAGCTGAAAATCGGCCACGACCCAAGAAAGAGTCACACGAGTCAGAATTCGGCTCGAAATCGGACGAAAATTACACTGTGTATGCCCAGCTTTACAGGTACAAAAAATTTACCCTTAATGCTGCGTTCACACCAAACGCGAATTGAGCGTCTGGCGCGAGTGATTTCAATGTTAAGTCAATGGAAAGGCGCGTTGACGCGCGTCTGGAGGTCCCGCGGCGCGGGAGGCGCGTTACGCGCGGCGCGAAGGACGCGAATCCGCCTCATTCGCGCGTCCAGTTCAAAACGAATTGAGCGTCTTGCGCGATTCGCGCGTTACACGCAAATGGTGCTTTTGTGCATTCACGCGTTTAAAGCGAATTCGCGCCTGACGCCCGAGTTGAAAAATTTGAACTTTGGCGTCAATTCGCGCCGCGATAACCAATCAGGAGCCTGCTCGCTGCTGTCACGTGGTAAAGTGACGTGTATGAGAAACCCTGCATAAATTAAAAACAGTACTATTGTGTCACAAAATGTAGTTTTAAGACGTTTTCAGATGGGAATGTAGTTGTTTAAAGCTCAAATCTGTGGTTTATTTATAAAGAGAGCGCCTATTTAAAAAAAATAATCTTGTGTTTTTGGAGTTGTGAGATCCAGGCTCTCACCGGGCAATCACTGCTCATAACCCCAGCGAAGGCAGCCTTTCCTCGGCCAGTCCTTCTGGCGTCTGCCGCTGGCTCTGATGTCCTGTAGTGGTTCGTCTTGTGTGGATCTAACGGCCGAGCTTTGCTCTCATGAATCTATAATTTGTTGTCTGCCAAATCGTTTTGACTGAGGGCAAAGAGAAGTTTCATAACTTTATATTTTAAGGATATTTAAACATACATGCTGTGAAGATAATGTAGGAGTTGCCTGGACCACATTTGTGTGGCTATTAATGCTTAATATATATGTTTAATGAAAATGAAAAGAGGCAGAGTGGTGTTTTATGACATATTTCTCCTGGAGTGCCTTGAACGCGCGTCAATTTCGCTTCCAGCGCTCGATTTTTACGCACGTCCAATTCTCTGCTGACGCGCGAATGCATTCAAAATGTACGCGCGTGAAACTAGACGCGGTAGACGCGATTTTGATGCTCAATTCGCGTTTGGTGTGAACGCATTATAAGGGTACACAGTAAATTCCCCGGTGTTAAATTAACACCACTCGGTGTTCATTTGGGAACCACCAGCAGGTGTTAAAGTAACACTGAAGCAGTGTTAGAGTTAATAAGATACTTAAGTGATTAGATACTTGTTTGATTATTGAAGACACCTGATGATAATGAGCAGAATCACTGAAGGACAGAGAACTACAA
Organism: Gobio gobio; assembly: GCF_949357685.1. Lineage (NCBI taxonomy): Eukaryota > Metazoa > Chordata > Actinopteri > Cypriniformes > Gobionidae > Gobio > Gobio gobio. The sequence continues at coordinate 66,022,301 of NC_137099.1, forward strand.
CTGACTTCAGCCACAGCTTTAGATGAAATCAACTGAAGATAAAAGAAGACATTAAACCTCTCTTATTACAAACCAGACTGACTTTATTTCTGACATCTACAGAAGTTCTTGTTGAGAAATAACAGAGGTTTAGAGGTTGATGTTTTGTTGAAAACGTTAGGTTTTTTTTTTTTGCCTGCCATGGGGCCCATGGCATCAAGCTCCCCGGTAGTAGCTAGTAGCATGGCGTTTTGCAGTACTTTCCCCATAAGAGTCAGAAAACACTGACGCAATGTAAGTGAACTGTATCATAAGGGAACTCTCTGGCTACTAACGTAACCTCGGTTCCTTGAGATAAGTTCAACAAGCATTGCATAGCTTGCATAGCTATGCGAGTAAACTGGGCGATTTTACACTGGATATATAAAATGTCCTGCTTTTCCAGAGCCTGAGAAACAACAGTTATGGGAGCTTATTAAGGATGAATTCCAAGACATCCTGAAGAAATATTCCTTAGACTTCTCAAAAGAACAAATGAAGGTAAGCTAACTACTCATGTAACATTTCTGCTAATAACCCAGTTAACAATTTGATCTCTCATTGATCTCCCCGTGAGCTCCCAAGATACTCATGATATGGTCACAATGTGAGGTCACAGTAAGCTAAAAGTGTAACCTCACAGCGCCCTCTCTGTGCTCATACTTTGAAATCCATGCCTCACATGGTGTCTGTTGCCTCTGGCTTGGCGTGCTCAGTTGGGGACACTAAATTTTTTCAACTAAACATCGAAATAAATCTAATTAATAAACTAAATTAACCATTTAAACTAAATTACTGATCGAATTATTGATCTAAAGCCCACACTGTCACTGTATGATAATTGAAATGAACTGATGACATCAGCATTTTTTTTTTCCAGAATGGCTAAACAGCTGAATAAAATTATGCTGCATTATTTTCCTGTTTAACACTGTAAAACTGCTTTGAAACAATCTACATTGTTAAAAGCTCTATATAAATAAAGTTGACTTGACTTGACTTGACTTGACTTGTCTGTGTGTAAGTTTCTTCCATTTTTTGGACATAAGCATGAATGGACTTATGATTTTGTGGACAACAGAAGGCACACAGTAAAATCCCCAGTGTTAAATTAACACTGCTCAGAGCACATATTGTCCCACTCTACAGAGTGTTAAAGTAACACTGAATCAGTGGTAAAGTTAATGAGATAATTAAGAGATTAATTAAGTGATGATTGACCATTAGTGATGAACACCTGATGATAATGAGCAGAATCACTGAAGAAAAGAGAAAAAAGAAAAACACAAGAACTACGGCTGACTATAAAAAAAGACATTAACCCCTTAACCGTGACGTTTTCCAGCCAGCACAGCGACGTAGGCTCCACATCTGTTAGCCCAGATGAAATTAATACTGCTCAGTGTGCACACTACAGACTGTTAAGTGTAAAACTGAATCAGTGTTGGAGTTAATGAAGTAATTAAGTGATTAATTAAGTGATGATTGAGCATTTGTAAAGATAGCTCCTGTTAACAATCAGATTCACTGAAGGACAGAGAAACAAGAACTACAACTGACTTCAGCCACAGCCTTAGATAAAAGAAGACATTAAATCTCTGAAGATCTCATCAGAGGAGGATTAAACAACTCCACAAACAACATTCCCAGCTTTACACATTACTAACCAGACTGAATTTATTTCTGTCAGACGTCTAAAGAAGCTCTTATTGAGAATTAACAGAGGTTTAACTCTAATGTGTTTTTTAACTCTAATCAGTGTTTCCATTAGTTGGGCTCTTTACTCTTATTAAGTGTCTTCCTTTGGCTTCTTTTTCTGTTCTCTTCTCTCTTCAGGGATTTTGCTTGTTAACAGGTTTATTAAAGCTGAGCTGACTCCATATTCATTCTACACAGATTTTGTGGCTCAGATAAGGTCCAGTTCTGGTTTATTTCTTTGCTCTTGGCTGACATGTGGCATTGCTCTGGCTTGCTTGTGGCCCAGATCTGGCAAAGAGGAGTGAGTCACTCAAGGGCCGTCATTCCACGCAGCATGTGGGCCAGATCAGTATGGCACAGTATGCCACAAGTGCCAGATGTGGGCCGGATCTGGGCCGACATAATGTTGCTACACTCTAAAAACTAATTCAGGGGACCTTTAGTCATAACTTATATATATATATTGTCATGAAATAAAAAATCAAGTTCTGATATGCTGTTAGACTTTTTACTTGTAATTGTTATTTTATTGAGCTCAGATGACACACAAATTATGCCTATTGATTCAATATACTATCATGACTTGACATAGCTTAACATTTTCAGTTGATCAAAAATGATTTTATTTTAAGTTCTGTTAATGTAAAATACAATTTGATGACGTGTAAACGAATAGTCTTGACTCCGCCCTTGGATGGCTGCTGCCTCTGCCAGACGACGACGCCATTATATCTTCATTCGACCGAGATCGGTAGGTGGAATTGCTTTTCTCTTTATAAAATGAAATATTAAGTAAATTTGTTCAAACATTTTAGTAAAATATGGTGGTGAACACATTTAGAAATTATTACTGTGCATTTTTGCCAGGATTAAGGAAGCTTGTCAAGTTCATGAGATGCCGAGATGTACAGAAGAATGGGAACATTTCTCATGCCGATTAGATTTCATGGATGAAGGTGATTTTACAATTAAAATCATTTTGTTTGGATGTGTTAACAATTTGTTATATATACTTTTAGCTTCTTTCATTTTGGTTTGTTTACAGCCTTCATGAAATTATGCATTCCCGCCCCCAGTCACACAGAGGCCTGGTTAACGTATGCAACAAGTCTGGCACCGAAACTGCTATCTAAGCAGCCACATTTATGCTGTTTTTCTGCGCAGATGAGTGAATTCTTAAAATGGTAATTTTATATTTGTTTTGAAAGCATTAAGTGTGGCATTACGTTTTGTCCTTTCATTGAAAACGGTAAAAGTGGCTGTGCTAACGTATACTACGTGTTAAGAATTCCGTTTGTGTGTTTAAGTGTCTTGTTGTAGCTCACAGTGCTTTTTGCAGACTGAGGTGGGGAAGCGTTTAAACTTTTTATTCGCCCTATGTTAGTGTGAATTAGATAATCTGAACGTTGCTTGGTTTTAGCACTGAATATCATGTCTGTCATGTTGTCATATCTGCGTCAAGACACAAACACGCTAACGTTAAAGTAGGGCTGGGCGATATATATCGTGAGATTGTTATGCGCATCTCATCAGTAAAGCCGGTTAATTGATTAGTAGTAAATCGCCTTCACCTGCTTTCAGATGGAGCGGCATTTACTACAAAGCTAAAACTCCAGTGTTTAATTAAGAAAGAAGTTAGAGAAGTTAATGAGATAATTAAGTGATTAATTTAGTGATGATTGAGCATTATTGAAGACACCTGATGTTAACAAGCAGAATCTCTGAAGGAGAAAATCTCAAATTGTAAGCCACCGTTATGGGGATGGGTGTTTGCTTTAGTTGGGCTCTTGACCCTTATATTATTAACTTTAGATTTTGTTTGTCTGCTGTTATTGATTTATAGCAGTCAAATTAACAAAGAAAATTGTGATCTGATAGTGTTGGCTATGTTTGGACATAATCATGCTGTGATCAGAAAAATGAAACTTTTTGAGATAGTTTGGTTTTACATTGTTAGCAGCAGCTTTATGATTTTACTGCAGGTGATTATCATTTTTTCTAATATTCCAAAATATTAAATAAACATTGTTCTGATCAAAAGACTTTCAAATAAATTAATTTAGAAACACAGACATCAATAATCAGCATGTGAGTCTCAACAATGGTGACAATAATAAAGCATGTTGCAGTGGCTACCACCAATCACAACTCATTAATGGCTCCCATCATGCATTGCGGTATGAATAAATTATGATCTGAATTGTCTATGTAATTTACTTTTCCTAATTGAATATTCTGCTCGTCACCATTGTTGAGATGCATAGACTGAATCTTGACCTCTGTGTGTGGCTAAAAGACAGACATTTAAAAAAAAAAAAAACTTTTAAGAAATCCTTTATATTATATCTAAAATTTTGTATATTTATGCAGAATCACAGTTATGCTGTAAACAGCAACGTAAATCAAAAACATAGTTCAAATGATGATTGTTATAATATAACCAACAGATCACATTTTATCTTTGTTCTTCTGGCAGTTATAACTCAGATACAGCAGCCAGACAAAATCTAAAGTTAATAATATAAGGGTCAAGAGCCCAACTAAAGCAAACACCCATCCCCATAACGGTGGCTTACAATTTGAGATTTTCTCCTTCAGAGATTCTGCTTGTTATCATCAGGTGTCTTCAATCATGATCAATCATCACTATATTAATCACTTAATTATTTCATTACCTTCAACACTCTTGAGTGGACTCATATACACTCCCAGGAGTGTTAATTTAACACTGGAGTTTTTGCTGTGTACAAAGAGCCGTAGTTAACTGACAAGCTGAGCCATATCGCATTAATTATCGCTGGCGATACGTCCACGATATTAATGCGATATGGCTCAGCTTGTCAGTTAACTACGGCTCTTTGTAGGAAATGCCGCTCCATCTGAAAGCAGGTGAAGGCGATTTACTACTAATCAATGAACCGGCTTTAATGATGAGATGCGCATAACAATCTCACGATATATATCGCCCAGCCCTAAAAGTGAGTTCAAACTAATCTGTAAATCCATCTGTCTTCCATTTCATTTAACGTTACCAAGTATTTGCATACCCACTGGCAGATCATACAGGTACTTTATCTTGAAATCAGTCTTTATCAATTCATATTGCATGTCATTTTGGGATAAAAAAAATCCTAAATATTTATCTGTCTGTTTTTTAATAATAGGAATCTGTATTTTCTGTTCCCATTCTAAATACCATTAATAAATTATTGGTAAAATACATTCTAAACATGTCTTAAAATATAATGTAGTACATCAAGTTCATTTTAAGATGCCTTATTACTCACATTACTCATTTAAATTATAAATGTATTTAATAATCAGATTAAATAAATATGTAAACTCTTTCTGGCCTCCATGTGAACATTGCACAAGATTTTGTGGTTGTTAACTTTTAACAGTCATTTAATTAAGTGATCCTACAATTATAAAAAATATATATGAAAATAATATTCAATGCACGTCTTAACATACGTTTCTTGTGTGTTCTGATATACATCATAACTCATAATGCATCATATAGGGTGTGAATATAAATAATTTCACAATTTGACACCCAAGCTTTATAGACAGCTCTCAGCATAATCAAAATGAAGGGGAATCACAATTATTTTTACTAATTTAACTTGTATTGCATTACTGAATTTTAGAAATATTATTTTTAAATCCTTTTCCAATAGAATTGGCCCAGACCCCTGCAGTGTCAAGTGAAGGAAGCTCCTCTCATGAGATGGCAAACTGAGTCTGACGACACTGTTCTTCTGAGTGATGGAAGCCCTTCAAGAAAGCAACAGAATGCTTAAGATTAATCCAGAATTGTGAGTGTCATGATATATTATTCTACGAATGTGCAGTACATATTTTAAAACATTACAAATGAACATGAAAAATGAAAATGTAACTGAGCAACCACACAATATCCGACTTAGGTGATTGATGTGTGTCTTGATTCATGATGACACATCAATTACTGTCATTGTATTAATTCAACATATTAAACTGCAAAAAGTTAAAGGGTTAGTTGACCCAAACGTGTAAAATTGTCATTTCTCACCCTCATATCATTCCAAACCCGAAAAGGCTTTTTATTAAACTTAAACTCAAATTAATATATTTTTAATCTGAGCAATTTCTGTCCCTCCATTGATAGTCCACGCAATTACCACGTTGATTCTTAAAAAAGTTAATAAAGAGATCATAAAACCAATCCAAATGAATGAAGTGGTTTACTCCAAATTTTCTGAAGAGACTTGATCGCTTTGTGATGAATAGATTTAATGTAGACTTTTATTCACATGTAAACATTAATCAACAAACATAAACAGAAGAAAATTAAATTTGGTCTAAACGGCTTGATTCATTTGGATTAGTTTTACAATCTCTTTATAAAAGTTATTACACCTTATCAGAACAATCAAATCTCAATGTGTCTTGGGTGCGTTTACTCCTGTACATCGAATTGTTCACTTGTGCGTCACCCAAGATAAATGTTAATGCAAGGTGTGAGTGAACAGCACTACTCTGTGACTACACAACCATCTGAACAGAATGGTTCCTGAGAGATATGGTTGTCATTATGCTATATAACTGTTTGGTGATGTTTTTGTTTTTTGTTTGTTTTGATTTTTGGTGAGAAGACCTCAGCTAAGTTCCTGGAAAGGCTTCTTCCAAGACCTTCAAGGACCTGATTGACTGCGGAATATGCTGTGAAAGAGGATGAAACCAATGATTCAGGTTCGACTATAATTCAGAATAAGATTATCTATACATAATCTTGTCAGAAGTTTTCACATCTGTTATTTAGAATCCGCAATGATCCTGCATCAATTCGTCTCCTACTTCATTTGATTCCACCATCACCACAAGGCTGCAAGAGACCCGGAAAGACCTTGTTATCTTCAAATAGGTAAATTTGGACATTTCTGTCACATTACCTATTGTCTGCCTCAAAATATTGACAATTAGGTTGATTGTATTGTGGAAAACTAATATAAAGACGGCCAATTGGAGAGCTGACTTTGAGTGTTATTTTTGTCTATGATCTGTACACAGTGAAATCCCCAGTGTTAAATTAACACTGCTCAGAGCACACATGGTCCCACTCTACAGAGTGTTAAAGTAACACTGAATCAGTGTTAAAGTTAATGAGATAATTAAGAGATTAATTAAGTGATGATTGACCATTAGTGGTGAACACCTGATGATAATGAGCAAAATCACTGAAGAAAAGAGGAAAACACAAGAACTATGACTGACTATAAAAAAGACATTAAGGCCCAATCCCAATTCTATTTTATACCCCTTCGCCTTACCCTACCCCTACCCCTACCTGAAAATATTCCCCTAAGAAATGGGACACCACTACTATACCATTACACGTCATCATACCCTGTTTATTTTATTATTGTCCTCTGACATTTAACCATTATAAACAGCGAAATGAAGTGCGTAGGCTATATCAGGCGCAAGCACGTTTAACAAATTACTCACTCCCAACAGAGTTTTGCGCTGTATTTGGACTTAATAAAACGGTGCTCATTTTCAGTTCAAAAACGTATGAGCCAGAGTTCCCTAAGATGATACAGAACATACAAGCCTGGTGAAGCCGCTTTTCCATCGGGTCAAACTGTTCTCTTTGTTTATTAACCGTTCCATTCCGTGCTGATCCGAGCCGGCCGGTACGGATATGGTTTTGTTATTTACTGTGGTGCTGCGATAATGTACATACGTTATATGTCAAGTCAGTCGTTGCCTTGGTAACGCAAGAGTTTACAGACAATATGTGATGTAAATATCGACTGCGTTATGAAGGATGACCAGATATATATTTTTACTATTATTAATATGTGTTCAAATCAATCAAATAGTGCATTTAGTAAGCTACAGAGAAACTGGCAGGCAGGCGACACGCAAGTGATCGATCCCGAGTGGCAACATACACACATTCTAGCAGCACGGAGTCGGTGGAGAGAAACTCCTCATACCCCTTCGTTTGAAGTGTGGTCCTGAAAAATCTTCGTTTGAAGGGCTATCTGGCCCTTCCCCTTACCCCTACCACTCCAGCCAAAAGAGAATCGAGACACCCCTACCCCTTCACCTGAACGCACAAAACGAAGGGGTAGGGGAAAGAGAAGGGCTAAGGGGTAGAAATTGGGCCTAAATCTCTGAATATCTCAGCAGAGGAGGATTAAACAACTCCACAAACAGCATTACCAGCTTCACACATTACTAACCAGACTGACTTTGTTTCTGTCAGACGACTACAGAAGCTCTTATTGAGACTTAACAGATTTTTTGTTTGATTTTGTTGTGAAAATTGTTAGTTTTTAATGTCACCATCATCCCAGCCAGCACAGTAATGTGGGGCGTCACCTGGGCTGTCTAACTGGGGCCCAGCCAGTTTTGTCCTCAGTTTCCATGTAGGCCCCACATGGGCTAGCCCAGATGAACTGAACACTGCTCAGTGTGCACACTACAGGCTGTTAAATGTAACTGAATCAGTGTTGGAGTTAATGAGATAATTAAGTGATTAATAGAGTAATGACTGAATATTACTGAAGACTCCTGATGATAACAAGCAGAAGTTTTTATGACGTCTGTTTTTGACGTGTTCTGCACGTCTGATATAGACGTTCATGGAACCTCAGGGTTAAAAACTAGTTCAAATTGTGGACATATTTTCCATTTGTAATTGCAAAGCAACTCACAGACAGTGTGTGTTTGTCCAGAAATCATGAAAATAAAAGAAACTTATCTCACACCTTTAGACACTTTAGAAAACTTAGCATCTGTAATTCACACATCTTTGGATCGTGAGAGAATCGTGGGATTCAATCCAGGATCTTCTTGCTATGAGGAGACAGTGTTTCCCACTGAGACACTGGTGCTGCCCTTAATCACAGACATAAGACACACTTTGACTATTTCTGTCAGACGTCTACAGAAGCTCTTACTGAGAATTAACAGAGCTTTAAATGTTGATGTTTTTGTTTCATTTGAAGTCACCATTGTGGTGGGAATTGTTTGCTTTAGTTGGGCTCTTGGTCCCCGTATTTGTGTTAGCTTTTCTTTGGCTGCTTTAACTGTGTGTGAGAATCACAATAGTTATGGCTGAGAAAGCAAAGATAAAGTAAGTTCAGGTGTTGCTAAATCATCAGAAGTCTAGAATCTTATATTATGCTTTTGAGTTTTGTGTTCTTGTTTGGCAAATAATCATTTGTTTATATACTATAACCTTGTGAATCCACTGTATCGGGACTAATAGCAATAAAATAATCACTTATCCTGAAAGATGATAAAACAGCATGTTCACATTGTTTTGAGAAAATATTTCACATAGTCACACGCAGACATCAAGATTTTGCATATGCTTCACAACAACGGTGACAATCATAACAAAAAAAACTTCATGCTGCAATGCATGATGGGTAGCTTCAAAGTACAAAACTCATGCTTGATTGTCACCATTGTTGTGAATCATATGCAAAATCTTGATGTCTGCGTGTGACTATGTGACATATTTTCTCAAAACAATGTGCACCTGCTGTTTTATCATCTTTCAGGATGAGTGATTTGTTTATTGCTATTGGTGTCAATACAGCAGATTCACAAGGTTATAGTATATAAACAAATTATTATTTGCCGAACAAGAACCTAAAACTCAAAAGCACAACATCAGACTCTGGACTTCTGATGATTTAGTCATCAACAAGGAGCTGACAACACCTGAAGTCACATTATCTTTGCTTTCTAAGCCATAAGTATTGTGTTTCACACACACACAGTTACAGCAGCCAAAGAAAAGCTACCTCAGGTACAGGGACCAAGAGCCCAACTAAAGCAAACGCTTCCCACCACAATGGTGGCTTCAAATTCACCGTAAACATCAACATCTAAAGCTCTGTTAATTCTCAGTAAGAGCTTCTGTAGACGTCTGACAGAAATAGTCAAAGTGTGTCTTATGTCTGTGATTAAGGGCAGCACCAGTGTCTCAGTGGGAAACACTGTCTCCTCACAGCAAGAAGATCCTGGATTGAATCCCACGATTCTCTCACGATCCAAAGATGTGTGAATTACAGATGCTAAGTTGTCTAAAGTGGCTAAAGGTGTGAGCTAAGTTTCTTTTATTTTCATGATTTCTGGACAAACACACACTGTCTGTGAGTTGCTTTGCAATTACAAATGGAAAATATGTCCACAATGAGCACATTTGAACTAGTTTTTAACCTTGAGGTTCCATGAACGTCTATATCGGACGTGCAGAACACGTCAAAAACAGACGTCATAAAAACTTTCATTCTGGCTCCTCAGTGGACGTCTTTTCAACGTACGCCTCTAGGGGCAAAGACATGGAAAAGACGTCTTTTGGACATAACTTTGCTCAGTCGGAATTATCAATAAAAACTAAGATAACAGAAAGTCAATCTAATAGGTAAAAAGGGAAGCTGATAATGCTTTTGTGAAGTTGTGTCTGAAGTCTGTTGTGTTTCTCTGTCCTTCAGTGATTCTGCTTGTTATCATCAGGAGTCTTCAGTAATATTCAGTCTTTACTCTATTAATCACTTAATTATCTCATTAACTCCAACACTGATTCAGTTACATTTAACAGCCTGTAGTGTGCACACTGAGCAGTGTTCAGTTAATCTGGGCTAGCCCATGTGGGGCCTACATGGAAACTGAGGACAAAACTGGCTGGGCCCCAGTTAGACAGCCCAGGTGACGCCCATATGGGCCCCACATGACTGTGCTTGCTGGGATGGTGATCAGTGTTTTTTTTTAGTTGGGCAGTTTGATGACTTTTTAATGTTAGTGTTTCTCTGGCTGCTGTAACTGAGTTTGCTATGGCAAGAAAAGCAAGAGAAAACACAATCAGATGCTGTCGGCTGCTCAGTGATAAGGATATGATCATTGTGTAGTGATTTAATTAATTGATCTTATGACTGAGTATGAACAATACACTATTAACTTTATTTTAATTGTGATTCCAGGAAAGATCCAGATTGGTTTTAATCAGTAAAGCTAAATATGTTATGAAACAGATTGTACACTAATCACTTCTAACTCCTGCGGGATTAACTCACACACAGACATCAAGAATCCGCCTATGAATCTCAACAACGGTGACATGCTTCATGCCACAATGCATTCTTGGAGACATATATGAGTTTTGCTTAAAGCTGTAGTCTACGATGTTGAAAATCAGTCGAGAAAGCCTGAATTTTTAAAAAACTCATCCCGCCCCTCCACACGCACACCCCTCCCCTCTGTGCGTCACTCCAACAACAACGTCACTCAGTCAAGCAGGAGTAAACATCGGAACAGAGATGTACCATGTGCTTAGTCGCTTCAATCTAATGACCGCGCTAATGACACATCATATGTAAAGTTGACTTTCGACACTTGAACTTAGTTGCTTCATCAACAATTCAATGTCACCATTTTCGTAACAAAATAGCTCAGAGGCACACGTTTGAGTTCACGCCCACGCAAGATTAGCAACACATGCAATGTTCTATCGGCTCGAACAGAAAAACGCTAACGTTAGGACTATTGAAACAGTCAAGCACTTCAAGAAATATAAGTGATAGGCGATGCTAAACGGCTAACATTCCAATGCCGACCGGCAGCATGATCATGTTGTCAGACTGATAAAAAGCTATTTATGTAATACACCACACCATAAAAGTATAAATAAATGCATACCTGCTCAACAAAAAGTCAGCGTCGGTTTTAAGTCCAAGGTTTCTCTGAAGCTTCCTCCAACGGGCAATGGTGGACCCTATATTGATTCGGCTATGAGTCCGGCGTTCTTAACTTTTTTTTTAAATCCCTGCTCTTTCCTTAATTGACTTATTTGGCTTTCATAGAACTTCACATCATATTTCAAAATACAATATAAACTTTCAAATGTTCTCTTTTTTTATAGAAATTATAAAATCTTTCAAATCATCTCTTTTAAATCTTGTTGCATTATCTCGTAATATTGATAATGACCTGCTTCTGACCCTTAAAACTTCCCCTCTTAGTTACATTTGAAATTATTATGAGTATAATCAAAAAAATGAAAATAATTAATTAAAAAAACATTGTGTGGGAAGGGGGCTTTTTTATGAAAACAACAAACAAACACCCTCCTACTCTTTCTGCCTACCCTGCCCATATTTCTAAGAAGCTTTCTCTTTTTCCCCAAAATAAAATACACAGTGGGGCTAACTCCCTTTCTTCTCCAAAAACATTATTCAAACAGTAAAATAAAAATGAAAATAACATAACACCCCTTCCCTTACTTTTGCTTGGACCCTTTGCTTGGAAACAGAAAGTCATCCAGCTCATCCACTCCCGGGCCTATTGGATATACTCCAGAACTGGTTCCAATGTCCACTCCTGTTCTTCTCACCGATATATATATATATATATCAAATTTGTTTGGCAGCAGCATTGGCCATTATTGATCTATGAAAAGGCACAACACAACAGAACAACAAAACCAAAATACCTATAGCCATTGCTATTATTATTCCCACTTTTGTATTGTCAGCCATTTCCCACTGAGCAAAGTTATGTCCAAAAGATGTCTTTTCAATGTCTTTGCCCCTAGAGGCGTACGCTGAAAAGACGTCCACTGAGGAGCCAGAATGAAAGTTTTTATGACGTCTGTTTTTGACGTGTTCTGCACGTCTGATATAGACGTTCATGGAACCTCAAGGTTAAAAACTAGTTCAAATGTGCTCATTGTGGACATATTTCCCATTTGTAATTGCAAAGCAACTCACAGACAGTGTGTGTTTGTCCAGAAATCATGAGAATAAAAGAAACTTACACAGTAAAATCCCCAGTGTTAAATTAACACTGCTCAGAGCACATTTGGTCCCACTCTACAGAGTGTTAAATTAACACTGAATCAGTGTTAAAATTAATGAGATAATTAAGAGATTAATTAAGTGATGATTGACCATTAGTGGTGACACCTGATGATAATGAGCAAAATCACTGAAGAAAAGAGAAAAAAGAAAAACACAAGAACTACGACTGACTATTAAAAAAAAGACATTAAATCTCTGAAGATCTAAGCAGAGGAGGATTAAACAAGTCCACAAACAGCATTACCAGCTTCACACATTACTAACCAGACTGACTTTATTTCTGTCAGACGTCTACAGAAGCTCTTCTTGAGAATTAACAGAGGTTTAGATGTTGATGATTTATTGAAAATAAAAGTTGTTTGAAGTCACCATTATGGTGATCGGTGTTTGCTTTAGTTGGGCTCTTGACCCTTGAATTGTTAACATTATATTTTCTCTGGCTGCTGTAACTGAAAGTTACAGTGAAAATGGCAAGAGAAACTTGATGCTTGTAGATGATTCAGTTGTTGTCATTATATAGTGCCTTATTTGCTGATCTCCTGAGAGTCATTGATTATAGTAGCCTTGTGAGTCGTGGTCAAAAGATCTAGCAGTGTCTTCATCAGATAAACTAAACAATTATCAAAAAATGTTTACATAAGTTTTGTTCTGCGGTTTAATAACACATCACACAATAAGCATTTCTAACTCCTGCAAATTTTACTCACACAAAGGCTGTGTTCGAAATCGCCCCCTATACCCTTAAATAGGGCACTATTTGAGTGAACATCCATTTTTAATGGTGTCAGAAACAATAGTGGATGTCTTTGAGTGCACTTATTCAATCCCACCATGCACCGTAATAACGAGTGTACATTAGATGTACGCGCTGGAGAATATGCTTGTTCGATGCCCGATCGGCGTATGACAGCAAAGTCCCGCGAGAGCAAACGAGAAACAACTCCTTTATGCGTTTGAAACGTTCTCTCTTCTCTCACTCAACCAGACGGTGTACTCTCAACGCACTGAGAGTCGCGCACTGAATGAATGAACTTACCGCTGTCCGATTCGCCCTATGTACCCTCATTCTCCATTACTCCACTACTCCAAAAACGAGCCAACAAGCTTAAAGTTAACCCTATAACTCTTTACTTGTGGCACTGAACTTACTTGGAAAGGGGAATAATAAAGTAACTAATAAGCATTTAATTAAAAAAATAATAATAATATTTGTAGTAGGCCTATATATTTCATACTTTATAGTAGGCTACTATTAATATTATGGGCGTCAGAAGCAAAAAAAATGTCGGTGGGTCCTTTAACAGAAACATTTTACTGGAGTAGATGCAATTTACAAAAAATATATTTAAATATATCGGCTTGTTTAAACGTCTGGTTGAGGAAGACACACCTACGGAATACACAATCTTCATCAGCAGCAATAGTGTAGGGGTAAGAGGCTTGACGATAATATTTGACGTAAATCGATCAGAGGTTCGAATCTGCCTTTTGCCAAACTCGCACTGATCCTTTTTTCCATCATATATCAGATCGGAAAGGATTTTATTTTCAATGAATATGAAGAAAATATTAGAAAAGTGAAAATAAAGCTACTAACGCGTTTAATCAGTGTTTATCAGGGTATATAAACAGACATGCTCAATTAGAGACGATAAGTGAGTGGGCCCAATATCATTGGTCTTAAAAAGTGTGTGAGTCGATGCCATCTCCTGGCGAAACGCGGGAATTCATTCAATGCACGGCGCGACTCTCACAGTGCATTATGGGTATTCTCTAGCCGTCGAGCATACATCGGTTGCAAACTCGTTATTGTGGTGCATTGTGGGATTGTATGAGGGCACTTAATAACGTCCACTATGGTTTCGGACACCACTAAATGGCTGTTCCCTCAAATAGTGCACACAGCTGAATCAATCATCCATCCATCTTCCGAACCGCACTGGTCCAGCCCAATATCATGCATACAGGTATAAATGATCCTTTTTAAGATGATTATTATATTGTTTGATTAAGGTTACATGCTAGTTTCCGTAGCAGAGTTCGGGATAAATCTTTTCATTATTACTGGAGCTGCCAAACAGCAAGCACAAACTGCAAGCACAAACTGCAAAAACGGCTGCCTTTCCTGTCCGAAATCACTCACTCGTTTTCGAAGTGGACTATATCAGTGGACTAATGTAGGGAATAGTGAATGAGGGTGTAGGGGGCGATTTCGGAAACAGCCATAGACATCAAGAATCAGCCTATGAATCTCAACAATGGTGACATGCCGCAATGCATTCTGGGTGCATCACGCAAAACTCATCTATGGCTCCCAGAATGCATTGTGGCATGAAGCATGTCACCATTGTTGAGATTCATAGGCAGATTCTTGATGTCTGTTTGTGAGTTTATCTTGCAGGATTTAGAAGTTATTAGTGTACAATCAGTTTCAAAACTAATTCAGCTTTTCTGATTAAAACTTTGTTGGATCTTTTCTAGAATCACAATAAAAAAAAGTTTACAGTATATTGCACATACTCAGTCATAAAATCAATGAATTAAATCACTATACAATGAGCATATTCTCATCATCGATCAGCCGACAGTATCTGATTGTGCTTACTCTTGCTTTTCTTGCCAAAACAAACTCAGTTACAGCAGCCAGAGACACATTAACGTTAAAAAGTCATCAAACTGCCCAACTAAAGAAAACACTGATCACCATGATGGTCAACTTAAAAACGAACAATTTTCACAACAAAATTAAACAAAAAGTCTGTTAATTCTCAATAAGAGCTTCTGTAGACGTCTGACAGAAATAAAGTCAATCTGGTTAGTAATGTGTAAAGCTGGTAATGCTGTTTGTGGAGTTGTTTAATCCTCCTCTGCTGATATCTTCAGAGATGTAATGTCTTTTTTATAGTCAGTCGTAGTTCTTGTGTTTTTCTTTTTCTCTTTCCTTCAGTGATTCTACTCATTATCATCAGGTGTTCATCACTAATGACAAATCATCACTTAAGTAATCTCTCAATTATCTCATTAACTTTAACACTGATTCAGTGTTACTTTAACACTCTGTAGAGTGGGACCATATGTGCTCTGAGCAGTGTTAATTTAACACTGGGGATTTTACTGTGTAGCTCACACAGTGCTGACACTTTAGATAATTTAGCATCTGTAATTCACACATCTTTGGATCGTGAGAGAATCGTGGGATTCAATCCAGGATCTTCTTGCTGTGAGGAGACAGTGTTTCCCACTGAGACACTGGTGCTGCCCTTAATCACAGACATAAGACACACTTTGACTGTTTCTGTCAGACGTCTACAGAAGCTCTTACTGAGAATCAACAGAGCTTTAGATGTTGATGTTTATGGTTAATTTGAAGTCACCTCTGTGGTGGGAAGCGTTTGCTTTAGTTGGGCTCTTGGTTCCCGTAGTTGTGTTAGCTTTTTTTTTGGCTGCTGTAACTGTGTGTGTGTGAAACACAATAGTTGTGGCTGAGAAAGCAAAGATAAAGTGACATCAGGTGTTGTCAGCTCGTCGTTGTTGATGACTACATCATCAGAAGTCCAAAATCTGATGTTGTGCTTTTGAGATTAAGTGCTCAGAGGAACCACAATATATGCACAGACTCTGGGTCAGCCATTTCTGGTGTTCAGCGCGAGTCAACCGTGCGCTATCTAGCTGCATGTGTTCGTGGGCTGGTTCTGGAGGGCTGATGGACTCAGTAGCTGGCCCTGGTGCTCTTCCAGACACGACTGCATACGGATGGAGAGTTGGTTGAAGCGTTTGAGCCCGATGGAATCCTCTTCTGCAGCGAGATGCAACCGCACGCAAGGATTCAGACCCTGTCGATATGTTGTGAACAGGGCTTGTTCATTACATCCGCTAGCGGAACACTCAGTCATGAAATTTTGCTTTAATTGGTTCAGTTGCTCACCAATCCATGAATCCCAGGCTGGCGTCTCGAAAAACTCCTTGAAATGAGAGATGAAACTGGAGAGAGACTGGTTAATGGGACTGTTCTGGAACCAAAGTGATTCGGTCCAACAAAGCGTTTTGCCATTCAACTGTGAGATAATAAACGTTACCTTTGCATGTTCATTTTGATAGGACCAGCAAACATTGCAGGATGAATCCGTTGGAATCCTCCGCCGAACCTGAGAAGGGCACCGTTCGGGCCATGAGACTGGCATACACCGGTGGTGAAGAAGAGACGGTAGTGTTCGCGGAAGTGGATGCTGTAGGAGGTACCGATGGAGTGGAGGGAAGTGCCTGGCGTACAGCGTCCACGAGTTCCTGGAATGGATCTGGGGTGCTCATGCTGGTGTTCTTCGGTTTTGGTCCGGTATTCTGTTACAATGACAGAAGGGACAGACACAAAGATGGAGGTAATGAATGTTTATTTGAACAACCAGATGAGTGATCGGCAGTGCAGGTAAAGGAACATGGGTTGCAGATGGAGATCGGATGGAGAGACAATGGAATGTAGGAGACTCAGGAGGATACACTGGAGGAAACACTGGAGATGAGGAACAACGAGGGAGACACTGAGATATCTCAGGGAACAGGTAAGTAGCTTTGGAAGTCCTGGAGGAAAGCACAGAGTTAGTGTCTTGTTGCAAACGATACCAGAAGAAGACTGAGTGTGGGAGTGAGGCTTAGGTACTGGAGGTGATTGCAGTGCTGATGATGTGCAGGTGTGTGTGATCAATACTCAGGAGAGGGAGTGCGCTGTTATTGGCTGAGGGTAGAGCCTGGCGTGGATGTGACAGGTCCTCTATCTGGAAACTGATCAATTCCATCAATTAAGTAATGTGTGGGAAATATATTTTCAGTGAACTGTTTTCATATTTACTGACAAGCATCTTATTTTGGCTCTAGAAGAAAAAAGAAGAAGTCATAGCATGTTGCCATTTTGATTTCTGGATTGAATAAAAAACGGCAAAGTTGTGTATTATTGAGGTGAAATTTACTGATTTATTGTGATTGGATCAGACCGGCAACAGACTTTTCCTTCCTTTTTGCACGTTTTATTCTGTAAATCTTTGTTGTATTTTAGTTATATTTGTAGCTCTATTTTTTATTTAAAGACACAGAAACTTTAAATTCATTCTTTATTTTGCAAAGTCCACTGCAACAGTGACGTGTAAAACAGTGAAGGTTCAAACAATGATCATCTGTCCATCATCTGAAGCTGATCCACCTGTTCTTCACACAGATCCTGTTTCACTAAAAACACTTCATTAAAGTCAACCACAGAATAATTGTGTGTGCGTGATCATTTAAACTAAACACTCCACACCTTACAGTTTGAACCTGCTCAGGTGCATATTTCAGAGTCATCTTCAGAGAAATGTTTTTGTGTTTTTCAGGACAAAGACTTTACCTGTCACATCAACTAACAAACCTGATCAAATCATACAAAGGCTTGACATGAATGAGAAACACATTGTTAAAAGATATTAAACATGAACATACAACACCCCCAGCACGTCAGCTGTTGCATTTTGATAAAAAACAAAATGATGAACACAGAAACCACAACTATCACACACAAATAGACAGAGAAACAGACACAAAATGACCAACAAAGCACATGACATTCAACTATCACACACAGCAAAAACTCCAGAGTTAAATGAACTCTCCTGGGAGTATATGTGAGACCACACTCAAGAGTGTTAAAGTGTTAAAATAAGAGTGTTAAAGTAACACTGAAGCAGTGTTAAAGTTAATGAGATAAAAAAGTGATTAATTGAGTGATGATTGGCCATTATTGAAGATACCTGATGTTAACAAGCAGAATCACCAAATGAGAAAAATCAAAAACAGTGTTTGCTTTACTTTTGATCTTGACCCTTGACTTTATAATATTATATTTTGTTTGGTGCTGTAACTGAATTGTAACAGCCAGACAAGCAATGATAAAAGCTGATTGCTTGGTGTTGGTTAGGTTTTGACATCGTCATTTCTTGACCTGAATCACCAACCTCATCAAAGGGACTAGTCTCTGAGTTGGGTTTATCTTGTTAATAATGACATAAGATCCAGCATTTTCAATTTAATTCTAAGTATTTCTTAAAAGTTATTCTGATATAAAAAATATACAAATATAAATAAATTTTAGGCACACGAAAATCAAGATTCCGTGTAGGAATCTCAACAATGGTGACAAAAAGCTCGTAATTTAATCATGCAGCAATGAATGATGGGAGCCATGGAAGAATTTTGATTGATGGCTCCCAGAATGCACTGCAACATGCTTTTTAATGGTCACCACTGTTGAGATTCTCAGGCTGATTCTTGATGTCTATGAAAAAATTTTGTTTGATGGGTTGTTAATTTGATCAGAAAAACTTAAAATTTTGGAATAAGTTGAAAATGCTTAATTCTCTCTCTTGGAATCACAATGTATAAATGTAACTCAGCTACAAGGATATAATCAATGATTAAGTTCAATTGATGACTATGTCATAACATAACTAACACCACCTAATCAACTTTTACTCTTTGCTTGTCTTGCTGTTCTAATTAACAAATTTCCCCCCGGTTTCACAGGGAAGGCTTAAGCTACTCTGTGACGGGTGCGTAGCTCACCTCACATTTTGACCTTTACCTTTAGTTAGTTTTGAAGTTTAATTTAATGTTTGTTACTTTATTTAAATCCCTGTATCATAATAACAACACCGGACAAGAAAATGAGTTAAAGTTTATTAAGATCTTGAATATACAGAAGGGTGCACACTTCTTATATTTCTCTTTGCTGTTTAACTTTACCTGAGTCCTAGATTACTTGAGGTCCATGGAGTGACGGCCGCATTCCATGTGGCAGCAGACAAAGGAAGAGGCGGGGCTTCAGCCTCCAAACTTATGCTGTTCCAGAGGAAGTTGGACTGTACCATCATGTGTTGTTTTAGGAGGGATCTTTAGATTTATTTTGTTCAGTTATTCCTTTGTTTGATTTGAGTATTTTTCTTTTCATATGTTTGGTTATATGATTCTATTATGTTAGGCATGATACTGGATATTGGGTGGTAAATGTTATTTTGTTTGAGTTTATTTAGTAAAGGTATTATTTTGATATTTACCTTTATTTTTGTTTGGTAGAGGCTAAATGGGTATTTATAGCCTTGTGGGTAAGAGCCTGAGTTAGTCAGTCTTGCACAGCCACATTACCATCATGACCTGCTGACCTTAGTGGTTTGAGTTTGTTACTTTGTTTTCAGGGGAGGTTTATTTTTAAGCTTATTTCATTTTTGTTAATTTCAGTTAATATACCTCAAGTTTTGTTTTGTTGTTTGAAATCTGCCCCTGAATATAATTTTTCCCTTCATTTTGTTGGAAGAAATAAACTTCTGTTTTTGTTTTCACTACCTGTCCTGCCTGTTCTTGGCCACAACCACCACATACTCCTAGACTAAAATGCATGTTGGAGCTGTTTTAACTGAAATAATCTTGCACTGACAAATCTTAAAATATGTTAGTGGCATTGTTTTGTCTCGAGATGCACACCAGTAAAGTTTTTTTCTTGGGCACGTTTATAAAAGTTACTTAAATGTCTAATTGAACTAAGGCCTGATCCTGGCTTAGTCTAAGCCCTGTCTGTGAAACCGGGCCCTAATGTGTTAAAAGTGAAGGATCAAGATCCAAACTAAATCAAACACTAATCACCATAATGGTGACTTAAGAATTGTGGTGTTCTCCTTTGATTCTGCTTGTTATCATCAGGTGTTCGTCACTAATGGCCAATCATCACTCAATTAATCACTTCATTATCTCATTAACTTTAACACTGCTTCAGTGTTACTTTAAGGCCCTGTCCACACGAACACGGGTATTTTCAAAACCGCAGCTTTTTCTACGCGGTTTGGCTGTTCATCCACACGCAAACGCAGTATTCGGTTACTGAAACTGGACTTTTTTGAAAACTCCGGCCAGGGTGAAGTTTTTTAGAAACTCCAGTTACAGCGTTGTCGTGTAGAAGGTGAAACCGGAGATTTAGGCTTGTTAAGTCAAAATGTGCGCCGTTATCGCTTTTGTTTGACGTCAGTTTGTGCGCCGTTATCGCTTTTGTTTAACGTTACATGAGTCGAGTCTATGCAATGGCGGACGTAGCTTTTAATAACTCTGTTAATAGCGCTTATCACATGTAGCCTATACAGATACATGCGCAGTTATCTCATTGTATTGCAGAACAGAGGCGCCAGAATGCAATAATACAACATAAGGCAAGTGTGTGAAGCTTCAGTCCACTTGGGCCTGCCCATGTGTACAGTTACCTGTCACTGAGTCCAAAGTAAACTTGTAGAAGGGTTTCACTGAGCCCATAGCATCCCTCCGTGGATGGGACCCATGTGGAAATCAGGCAGCCAATCATAGCGCGGTTTTGCGTTTTCATGTGGACGGAGATTTTTTTTAAACCGTGCTTGTGTGGACGCAATTGTTTTTTTAAATGGAGGAGGAAAAACTCCTGTTATAAAAATACCCGTGTACGTGTGGACTAGGCCTGACACTCTTATTTTAACACTTTTGACACTCTTGAGTGTGGTCTCACATGTACTCCCAGGAGAGTTAATTTAACACTGGAGTTTTTGCTGTGCAGGGGTTTTCAAACAGGGGTCCTCCAGAAGGTTCTAAGGGGTCCCCAGAAAATTTCAGAGAATAAAAAGACAAAGCAAAAATGGATAAAGTCCGCCGAATATTCTAACGGTTTAATTTCTAAATGTTTCTCTCCTTTCTTGCCATATACATTCCAGAATTGTATATGTTTGCTTGTTGCTTGCATATGTTTTGCCTTGTGTTTCTCACTATAGTCCCCTTTATCTCGCTCACTGGGGTTGTAAGGCAGTTTTCTTAACACAGTACATACGCTGCTTGCATACATTTATCATGTAAGTTGCTTATACAAATAATTTTTAATTGAAAATGTTCTTCTTCGGGTTTATACATCCAACATTAATAGCCAATTTAAGTTGGGAAACATGTTGTATTTAAAATGTCACACTTACTATTTATCTTACAGTTTAAATGTTTTTTGTACATAAAAAAAGATGGATTTTATGAAGGGGGTCCCTCATAAAGATTCATCAATATTTGGGGGTCCTTGGCATCATAAAGTTTGAAAACCCCTGATCTATCACTTGTGCATTTGACCCTCAGGGTTTCACGAGTTCGCACTTACATATAACATTTATACACATTTATAGAGAGTATTTCAATGTGTATTTGGCGTGCTGTCCGGGGGGAGGGCTTCGAGCTCGGAATTAGGCCCGAACCCAGAGTACCCCCCGTATATGTAAGTGGTTTTAGAGTTAAAAGGTGTGGCGAAGGGGTGGTGGAAGGGTTGCTGAGAACTGTCAACAAACAGAGGTAGGACTGCTGTATATATACATCTATTGTTGATTAGCTGAACGTGCTTCTCCCGAACCTTGTTTATAAAACATCATTTAGGTGACGTTCACCCACGTATGGACGTCCTCACAACCTGTTGCAATGTTCCCTAAAAGTTCTGTGATGATGACAAAAGTCCCGAACCTTTCCAAAACATTAGGGACATTCCTAAAATGTCCTCTTTTGCTTTTTATGGTCACATAAGAACGTTTCAAAGAGGATATTTGGGACGTTAACAGAACGTTCCCATACGGTTCCCTGTTAGTCAGACGGGGACATTTCATTTAGGACTGCACTGAAACATATCTTCCTGAACCATTTGGAAACATCGGTTAACTCTTTCCCTTCCAAACACTGAATTTTCAATATTAACCAACTGCAGAACCGCAGAACCCATATACGTCACTCACAACAGTCTGAGGACAAGAGCGCCAGGCCTCAGTCTCTTGCCGGAAGTGGGCGGAGTAGCAGCCTCAGATCGGAAGTGGGCGGAGTTAACGAAAACTAAACAATCGTTATGGCGGAAGAACACGGTAAACAGTTGTTTTTGTGTTGTGGTTTTAATCTATCAAGTTTATTTGTGTTGTGTATTTGATCCATCGTTGTTGTATTAACACTTTATACAGCACATGGCTCTAATCTTTTTTTAAACGAGCTTTACGATGTCTCTCGCGTATGTTGATATGGTCTTGCTTTAAGTTACATATATTCATTGTTTGTGAGTTTACTTTGTTGTTGGCGCTGTATTTTTTATTTAATTACCTTTTCTGATACTGACCAATGTGTTTTATGTGGATTTGAGTCTAATTTATAGAGGCATATTACGATTTGGAGAGGCTCAGCTTTACTTCATTTTCATCAATGCAAGACATTCTGTAACAGTTTTCACTGCCCAGTGTTTTTAAACTGACCAGATGGCACTAGTTAAATGCACACCTTCAAATTCACTTCAAAAAGCCGCTGTCCATGAAGGTATGAATGTTTTCAGTTATTTGTTTATATACAGTGGCAAGAAATAGTATTTATTTGTTATCCCTTTGGAATTAGTTGGTTTTCTGCATGATTTGGTCAAAAATGTCATCTCATCTTCAAAGTTTCAAGTAGATATATTTATATATAAGCACAATGTGCATAAGCTAACAAAATACAAACAATATTTCATGTGTTTGAATGTGTCCTATTAAAATCAAATCAAATACACAACCAAACATGTGATAAGTATTGCCAAATATAGATTTTGTTCATTTGGATGATGTTCTGAAAGTTTATTTTATATTCTGAATTTGCAGTAAGTGGTAATTTTTGCTTTAAAACAATGAAACTTGTCTCTCTTGTAAAATGTTTATGGTTACATTATTTATTTATATATATATATATATATATATATATACACACACCACAACAGTTGGTCGGCTCTTTTGACTGTGGGATATTCATGTTAATAGTAAGAACATTTACATTTACATTTATGCATTTAGCAGACGCTTTTATCCAAAGCGACTTACAACTTGGGGGTACAATAAGCGATTGGTCGTGAAGAGTCGAGTGAGCGCAACAAGTGCCTGAAATACTTGGTCCGTGTAAATTTCTCAGTGTAGCACAGGCTAGAGTAGGGCGGGAAAGAGGAGGAAAAGAGGAAAGGAAAGTTTTTTTTTTTTTAGGAGGTTAAGTGCTCACGGAAGAGATGAGTTTTTAGTTGACTTTTGAATGTGGTCAATGAATCCGCATTTCGGATGGCGGTGGGCAGATCGTTCCACCAGCTGGGAACGTTGAATGAAAATGTTCTGGAGAGGGATTTTTTGCCTCTCTGTGAAGGTACCACAAGCCTTCGCTCCTTGGTTGAACGAAGGCTTCTGGTGGGGGTGTGACGATGTAGAATCGAGTCAAAGTATGCAGGAGCTGAGTGCGTGGTGGCTCTGTAGGCAAGCGTCAGCGACTTAAACTTGATGCGAGCAGCGAGTGGTAGCCAGTGCAGAGAGATGAAGAGTGGTGTGACGTGGGTCCTTTTGGGCTCGCTGAAGAACAGACGTGCCGCTGCATTCTGGATCATTCGAAGTGTTTGGATCGCACAAGAGGGGAGTCCAGCCAGAAGCGCATTGCAGTAGTCAAGTCTAGAAATAACCAGGGCCTGGACAAGAAGCTGTGTTGCGTGTTCTGTTAGGAACGGTCTGATCTTCCTGATGTTGTAGAGCGCAAACCTGCAAGAGCGAGCTGTCTTAGCAATGTGATCTCTGAAGGACAACTGGTCATCAAATGTAACTCCAAGATTTCTGACTGATTTTGAAGGGGAGATCAGGGATGCACCTAGCTGGATGGTGAAGTCATGTTGCATAGTGGGACTGGCGGGAAAGATGAGGAACTCAGTCTTTGCCAGGTTGAGCTGTATGTGATTTTTACTCATCCATGCAGAGATGACAGCCAGACAGCTGGAGATTCGTGCAGCTACTGTGGGGTCGTCTGGTTGGAATGAAAGGTGGAGCTGAGTGTCATCAGCATAGCAGTGATATGAGAAGCCATGTGCCTGTATGATGGGACCTAATGAAGTAGTGTAAATGGAGAAAAGGAGAGGTCCAAGCACTGAGCCCTGAGGAACCCCCGTGGTCAGTTGATGCGCTTGGGATTCCTCTCCTCTCCAGGCAACCTTGAAGGACCTACCTGTGAGATAAGATTCAAACCAATGGAGCGGAGTCCCTGTGATGCCCAGTGATGAGAGGGTGGACAGAAGAATTTGATGATTTACCATTTCAAAGGCAGCAGATAGATCAAGGAGGACAAGGACTGATGATTTGGACTCAGCTTTAGCTATCCGCAGGGCTTCGGTGACCGACAGTAATGCAGTCTCTGTGGAGTGGCCCCTTTTGCAACCGGATTGGTTCGAGTCCAGCTGGTTATTCTGTGAGAGGAAGGATGAAACCTGGTTGAAAACAACTCGTTCAAGAGTTTTTGCTATGAATGGCAGGAGAGTTACCCGAGCCTGCTTGAAAGTGGTAGGGAAAAGGCCAGTGCAGAGCGATGTGTTGATGATGTGTGTGAGTGCAGGAAGGAGAGTAGGAGAGATGGCTTGAAGGAGGTGTGAGGGAATGGGATCGAGAGGACAGGTGGTAGGATGGCTGGAGAGGAGAAGTTTAGATACTTCGGCCTCAGTGAGTGTGGAAAATGAGGAGAGAGTATGTTCGGTCGTGGAAGTGGCTGATCTAAAATCCACAGTGTGTGGGGTTGAGAACTGATTGCTGATAGTTGTTGTTTTGTTTGTGAAGAATTGTGCAAAGTCGTCTGGAGATAGGGAGGTGGTGGGGGGTGGAGGAGGAGGACAGAGCAGAGAGTTGAATGTTCTGAATAGTGTGCGTGAGTTTGAGGTGCTGCTGATTTTGTTTTGGAAATAAGAATATTTAGCTGCGTGTACTTCATTCGAGAAGGATGAGAGCAAAGACTGATACTTAGCTAGATCTGATGGGTGATTTGATTTATGCCATTTCCTCTCTGCTGCCCTGAGTGTTGTCCGATGTTCACGAATAACATCAGATAACCAAGGGTTAGAGGGAGTAGCTCGTGCTGGCCTAAAAGAAAGAGGGCAGATATTGTCTAGACATGAAGTTAAGGTGGAGCATAGAGTGTCAGTTGCAGTGTTAACATCCATAGAAGAGAATTGTGTGGATGAGGGAAGGGAGGAAGAGACAGCAGAGGAAAGATGAGAAGGAGAGAGTGAGCGCATGGTTTCGTCTGAAAGTAACTGGTGGAGGAACTGGTGGTGTGTGAGTAGTAAGTTGAAGATTAAATGTGATGAAAAAGTGATCTGAGATGTGTAGAGGTTTGACCAAGATATTGTCTGTTGAGCAGTTGCGTGTGTAAATGAGGTCCAGCTGGTTACCAGATTTGTGGGTATGTGACGTGATGAGGCGTTTGAGGTCGAATGAAGCTAGGAGGGAGTGGAAATCTGAAGCATAAGATTTGTCCAGGTGAATGTTGAAGTCGCCGAGTACTATGAGTGGGCAGCCATCCTCTGGAAATGAGGACAGCAGAACATCTAGCTCATCAACAAAGGTGGTCAGTGGACCTGGGGGGCGGTAAATGACTACAATATGTATTTTAGTGGGAGTTGAAAGTGTTATAGCATGATATTCAAATGTGTTGTTTTTGCAAAGAGCTGTGTGAGATGAGTATTTCCAATTGTTAGAAATGAGAAGACCCGTGCCCCCACCCCTCCCAGTCTTGCGAGGGGTGTGGGAGAAAGAGAAGTTATTAGAGAGAGCAGCAGGTGTTGCTGAGTCTTCTGGACGGATCCAGGTCTCAGTCAAGGCCAGGATTTTGAGGGTGGATTGAGTGGCAAAGGCAGGAATGAAGTCGGCTTTATTGACAGCTGACTGACAATTCCATTGCCCCACAGAAAAAGAAAGAGACGGAGAGGCATTAGAGGAGGAGGGAACAGGAAGTAGATTAGCAGTGTTACGGTGCCGTCTACGTCTACGTGTAATAGTGGGTCGTGGTTGCGAGATAACGGGGATGGAGTGGACGCACATGGTTAGAGAGAGGAAGGAAAGAAAGATGAAGGGAGAAGAAGGAGATAACTCGGTGCCTTATCGGAGTCCCTGCCTCGGAGGAGTCGCGCAGAGGAAGAGTCGAAAACAGATGTCTTTACCCGCGTCGGTCTTCACACGCGGAGGCTGAAACGCGCGCTGAACGCTTCCGCTGACGCTTCCGCGCCAGCTATGGAACGTTCGTTAAATAGAACCTATTCGTTGCTGAGTGAGATCAGCTGCCTCTGATAATTGCAGTTCAACGCGCAGATGATAGGCCGTGAATGTCTTTAAATCAAAACCAATTTATGCCTGGATCTAGGCAACTTAAGTGCAAAGCTGTCTCGGTAATACCAACGTCAGATTGTCTTATTCAAATGCAATTTTGCAATTGGCTATGGCAGTAATACAAGGCTAAAAATCACACACAACGAAATAAAATATTAGTAGGAGAATCAAGCTACTAGAGTCGTGCAACAGGACTAAAGAATATGTTCAAAACTTACATGCGCGCTCCGCCGACCTGCTTCAAAAGCCGTTCGCTTTCCCGAATGGCAACACACCTGACTACTGTATATATACACTATTTCGTTCGCTCAGCTGCCTCTGATAATTGCAGTTCAACGTAGGGCTGGGCGATATATATCGTGAGATTGTTATGCGCATCTCATCAGTAAAGCCGGTTAATTGATTAGTAGTAAATCGCCTTCACCTGCTTTCAGATGGCGCGGCATTTACTACAAAGCTAAAACTCCAGTGTTAAATTAAGAAAGAAGTTAGAGAAGTTAATGAGATAATTAAGTGATTAATTTAGTGATGATTGAGCATTATTGAAGACACCTGATGTTAACAAGCAGAATCTCTGAAGGAGAAAATCATAAATTGTAAGCCACCGTTATGGGGATGGGTGTGTGCATTAGTTGGGCTCTTGACCCTTATATTCTTAACTTTAGATTTTGTTTGTCTGCTGTTATTGATTTAAAACAGTCAAATTAACAAAGAAAAGTGTGATCTGATAGAGTGGGCTATGTTTGGACATAATCAAGCTGTGATCAGAAAAATGAAACATTTTGAGATAGTTTGGTTTAACTTGTTAGCAGAAGCTTTGTGATTTTACAATATGTGATTATCATTTTTTTCTTATAATCCAAAATATTTAATAAACTTTGTTCTGAACAAAAGACTTTCAAATTAATTTATTTAGAAACACAGACATCAATAATCAGCCTGTGAGTCTCAACAATGGTGACAATAATAAAGCATGTTCCAGTGGCTACCACCAATCACAACTCATTAATGGCTCCCATCATGCATTGCGGTATGAATAAATTATGATCTGAAACGTCTATGTAATTTTCTTTTCCTAATTGAATATTCTGCTCGTCACCATTGTTGAGATGCATAGACTGAATCTTGACGTCTGTGTGTGCCTAAAAGAAAGACTTTTTTTTTAAACCAACTTTTAAGAAATCCTTTATATTATATCTAAAACTTTGTATATTTATGCAGAATCACAGTTATGCTGTAAACCGCAACATAAATCAAATATATAGTTCAAATGATGATTGTCATAATATAACCTACAGATCACTTTTTATCTTTGTTCTTCTGGCAGTTATAACTCAGATACAGCAGCCAGACAAAATCTAAAGTTAATAACATAAGGGTCAAGAGCCCAACTAAAGCAAACACCCATCCCCATAACGGTGGCTTACAATTTGAGATTTTCTCCTTCAGAGATTCTGCTTGTTATCATCAGGTGTCTTCAATAATGATCAATCATCACTAAATTAATCACTTAATTATCTCATTACCTTCAACACTCTTGAGTGGACTCATATACACTCCCAGGAGTGTTAATTTAACACTGGAGTTTTTGCTGTGTACAAAGAGCCGTAGTTAACTGACAAGCTGAGCCATATCGCATTAATTATCGCTGGCGATACGTCCGCGATATTAATGCGATATGGCTCAGCTTGTCAGTTAACTACGGCTCTTTGTAGTAAATGCCGCTCCATCTGAAAGCAGGTGAAGCCGATTTACTACTAATCAATTAACCGGCTTTACTGATGAGATGCGCATAACAATCTCACGATATATATCGCCCAGCCCTAGTTCAACGCGCAGATGATAGGCCGTGAATGTCTTTAAATCAAAACCAATTTATGCCTGGATCTAGGCAACTTAAGTGCAAAGCTGTCTCGGTAATACCAACGTCAGATTATCTTATTCAAATGCAATTTTGCAATTGGCTATGGCAGTAATACAAGGCTAAAAATCACACACATCGAAATAAAATATTAGTAGGAGAATCAAGCTACTAGAGTCGTGCAACAGGACTAAAGAATATGTTCAAAACTTACATGCGCGCTCCGCCGACCTGCTTCAAAAGCCATTCGCTTTCACCTGTATAGAGTATATAGAAGTATATATATTTTTTTTTAATAAGACCCACTGAGCAAAGTTATGTCCTAATGATGTCTTTTCAATGTCTTTGCCCCTGGAGACATACGTCGAAAAGATGTCCACTGAGACATCAAGATTTTGCATATGATTCACAACAACGGTGACAATCAAAACAAAAAAAGCTTCATGCTGCAAAGCATGATGGGTAGCTTCATAGTAATAAGTTCAAACTTGATTGTCACCGTTGTTGTGAAGCATAGGCATAATCTTGATGTCTGTGTTTGACTATGTGAAATAATTGCTCAAAACGTTGTTCGCACATACTGTTTTATCATCCTTCAGGATAAATAATCATTTTAATTCTATTGGTGCCACCACAATATATCCGCAAGTTTATAGTGGCAATAAATAAATTACTATTATTCCAAGCAAGCACAAAAAACTTAAAACACAACATTAGCTGCTTGTTTTCTGATGATTTAGTCATCAACAAGGAGCTGACAACACCTGACGTCACTTTATCATTGCGTTCTCAGCCGCTACTGTTGTTTTACACACACACAGTTACAACAGCCAAAGAAAAGCTAACTCTAACACAGGGACCAAGAGCCCAACTAAAGCAAATGCTTCCCACCACAATGGTGACTTCAAATGAAACATAAACATCAGCATCTAAACCTCTGTTAATTCTCATTAAGAGCTTCTGTAGACGTCTGACAGAAATAGTCAAAGTGTGTCTTATGTCTGTGATTAAGGGCAGCACCAGTGTCTCAGTGGGAAACACTGTCTCCTCACAGCAAGAAGATCCTGGATTGAATCCCACGATTCTCTCACGATCCAAAGATGTGTGATTTACAGATGCTAAGTTGTCTAAAGTGTCTAAAGGTGTGAGCTAAGTTTCTTTTATTCTCATGAATTCTGGACAAACACACACTGCATGAAAAGTGGGATTTTCATCAGTATGTGGCACTGGAGATTGCCGTGGAACTTCAGGTTTACGACTGTGCACGGCAATTTGCAGGCAACACCGAAAACTGCCGTAAATTGTCGGAAATTGTCGTGGGCCTTGCTTGGCAGTTGTCCCACCATTACCCCCCTCCCCTTAATTCTAGGGGAGGCTTTATCATGTAAATGAACATGCTGTGAGCTACACAAATGCAAATCAGAGTAGCAGCAGGGGGAGTTTTATCTAGGTTCTGAATTTTTTTAACTAGAACAAGTTTAAAGTTTAAGTTAAAATGTTAACTTAAATTTAAGTTAAATGTACTCGTTTTAGTTCACATTACTAAATTTTTAGGGCAACCAGTTTGCTCCAATTTTTTAAGTAGATTCAACTTGTCCGGGCTCACAGTGTAGATTAATTACTCTGTATGTCATTAGCAATAACCAATGTTATGTAAAAAAAATAAAAAAATACAGGACAGCAGTTCATGTCTTCAACCTTTAGAGAGGTTGTGTGATGCAACAAGACAATGAACCAAAGCACACAAATAAATCAAGTAAAGCATACAGTTTACATACCAAAATTAATTTTTCCACCCTGCACTGTGAATTATTTTTTAAATGGATATTAACCATAAATGTGAAAAGTACAAGTTTGTGTGTTTATAGTTAAGTCAGATTGTGTTTTTCTGTAATTGTCATTTAAATTGAGCTCACACCACATTTTATGAATTATCAATGCAGATTTTCAAGAGGTGGTTTCCTGGACAGGGTTTAAATTATGCCAAGAGTAGGCCTTAATCTATTTAATCGTGAGTTAAAAAATTGTTGCCTGGAACAAAGATTAAGCACAGATTACTAACACCTGGACTATGAGTCCTGAACTAAAATAAACTGGATTCATTTACAGTTTTATCTAATTGCTTACACACAATTTCTGAAAATATGGCTCCATTTCTTGTAACTCTACACACAAAACACACAAAACATCAGACATCTCTTGCAAAAGCAACACTTTGTGCAAAACTATTTTAACTCTTCCAAAAATGTTGTTTTTGCATATATCTAACTACACACAAATATGCACAACTGAGGAATTTACAGTTGAACTGAAATCAGCTGAACTGAATCAACACTGAAGTCACTTGAGCTGAATATTGACACTATATTGGCTTGTTAGAGCCGGTTTACAGCAGAATTTGTTTTGAACTTGTTACTGAAGCTGCTATGAAACAATATATTTTGTTGTATGCATATTCTTTCTTTCTCAAACCTTAGTTTTGATTTCTAAGTGATACATTTATGTATAAGTGTTTTCACACATGATCATTGGCTGTATGGGTCCTCAGTAAATTAATGTGGCATTTAAATGGCAAAAGTTATTCTTGTCTCTATAACTTATGGCTTCCTAAAGACACGTTTATGGGTAAATAAAATATAAATAATATAAATAAAATGTATATCAAAACATATTTTAAATATAATGAAGTCATTTTATTATAGCACTCATCAGATGTTCCTGGAAACAAAACAGAGACAGAACAGTATAAACAAACTATACAACAAACTAAACACCAAATTACAAAAACATTATTATGTGAAAGTGAATAAAGTTGTGTGTGTGTGTGTGTGTGTTTTCAGTTATAAATATGTGCTGTGTAAATTAGCCTATATATATTTTGGGAAATTATATATAGCCTAACTTTAAAAAACAAACAATAACCCATATAGATAAATTATAATAATTGTATAATATTAAGCATTTACTTAATATACATTGTAACATTAGGCTACTTTACTCTAGCACAGTAGTCAGTTAAGCAATTAATTAATATCTTATATTAATATGTATGTAGCCTAGGCTACATCTAAAGGTAAGTCTGCTTTAAAAAAAAAAAAATATTACACTTCGACATATACAGAATGTGCGCGTTAAGAAACACGTTCAAATGTGTCTTCTTAACATGTTAAAACTGTGCGTCGACTGTGTGTGTATGCCTGTTACACGACCAGAATGTGCGTGTCTACACATACAAAAGAAACACGTAAAAAATTGCTGCGTTGACGCGGACAAACAGTGCGTGTGGGGTTGAAACCATAGACCGTAAACATTTTTTGAAACGGTCATAAGTCACGCGTTTCGTATAAAGAGATTTGGCCCCGGGCGCGTTCCATAGTAGAGCCCTAGTCCAATGACGTGCGAGGTCGAGGTCATGGCCATGACGCGTAGAAGACGAGCTTTAAACTTTTTTTTTTTTTACATTTCCTATGTTTTTTGCTGCTTTCCTTTTTCGTGATCAACTATGACTGGACGCCGTCTTCAACTCAATCTCTGCATGGACGCGACCAACTTTTTAGACTATTTTTCAGCTGTCTGGCGTCTTCACGACTCTGAGGCAAACTGCAGGCGCTATGAACAAGGGCATGGGTAATGTAACTTTACGATTTAAAGAATATGCTTTTATTCAGCTGTATAAGGAAATGGATGCGTTAATAGATCGGAGCTTAAAACTGCACATTTTGTTTACACAGACTATCCTCGCCTCATAACGAAGCCGTGAGCTCTTATCCGCTTGGAGCGATTTCCGCGAGTCCAGATTTAACCGCTGATCACGACGAAATTGTGTGTAAGTAACTTCTAATGTGTTTCTCATTCCTAGTTTAATTTTACCGTGACTGTTTTTATTAATACCAGTCTCATGTAATTGTTTTCCAGCTGCCTGTAAGACGTATTATGAATCGACACACCGGAGCTTCAGATACAAACAACCTGAACTTACATTGCAGGCGGAAACTGCGAAGTTTAGCTCGGAGTCGATCAAGAAGAAAAAGGGTACGATTTATTATATTAGATCCGTTTTTTGTCAATGTGAGTATTTTTCAGGTTGCTTATTGTCTTTATGGATTGTATTACAGTTGCTGGAAGCGAGAGTGTGCTGGATGAGGATGAGGTGGACATTTGGAAGTCCGCGACCATTGAACTCATATCTGATGAGGAAGACGGCTTTGTTGACGGGGTGTCTGGATGGATTGTGCGGCCACCGCCCTCTCGCAGCCTGGAGCTCGGCGAACTTTACATTACATTACGAGACATTACTGCTGCACTGTACATAGTTGTGTGTTTAACAATAAAGCTCTTTCTTTGAATAAACAGCTGTGTTTTATAAATGAAGCTCTTTCTTTGAATGAACAGCTGTATGCTTATAAATGCTCTTTCTTTGAATAAACGGCACGGTCCGTATAATTTTCCCATATATTCCTTGATGGTATGAATACTTCATAGCACAATAACATTAATATAAAACAAATTATTACAACATAAATTATATATTATTAATATTATTGGGGTTTACATTTATAATGAGCCAGGGGGACCAATAATGATTGGTTTGCAGTGAATGATTGGTTTGCAGCGTTTACGAACGCGACGTTCGCTGCCTCTAAATTGTCTAAAACTGCCGAAAATCAGGGAGATTTCCGGGAGTATACAGGCGTTTACGGGGTCGAAAATCCCACTTTTCATGCAGTGACACACTGTCTGTGAGTTGCTTTGCAATTACAAATGGAAAATATGTCCACAATGAGCACATTTGAACTAGTTTTTAACCTTGAGGTTCCATGAACGTCTATATTGGACGGGTCTAGAACACGTCAAAAACAGACGTCATAAAAACTTTCATTCTGGCTCCTCAGTGGCCGTCTTTTCAACGTACGCCTCTAGGGGCAAATACATTGAAAAGACGTCTTTTGGACATAGCTTTGCTCAGTGGGGAGCTTCTCTTCATTTGGATGAAAAACATGAGGGCTTTTCACACTTGAAATAGTAAACCCCGGGTATACAGAATCCTGGGTTATCTTGCTTCACGTTTCACACTGATCATCATTTACCTGAGATGAACAATTAATCCTGGGTATTCATACACTGCCGTTCCACACTGTACTGTACTAAACCATGGGATAACATCCTTATTTGAGGTGTCAGTGTCACTGATTGGACGAACACCGCACACAATATGTTTACATAAATGCTCAAGCTTTGCATGTCCTCGTATTACAAGTTTTTCCTGAATGGACATTTCAGACTATAAAATAATTAAAATGGTCTCTTCTTCACTGCAATTGTTGCGTATTCTATCAGCATTTGATGTTTTTCCTCTCCAATGCTGAATTTATTATTTATATAGAATGCACAGTGTTTCATTGACTGTCCAAAGCACGCAAATCTAAAAGTGAAACTTTGACCCGGGGTTAAAAGTGTGTTTAGAACGACGATAAGCTCAGTATGAAAAGCTTGCCTTTGATTTCTGTATACATTTTGAACTGAAAATGGTTAATTAATTTAATTTGTGACAGGGTATGACTTATGTCACAAATATAGACATGAGGGAAATTGAATTTCAAAACTTTATTATACAAGCTACAGCCTTCTACACAAGATATTGTTAAAACACTTCCAACATTTCATCCCAATTTTTGTACCCTTCTCTCATGAAGGAGCCACGGACCACAGAAGACCTCTGCACTTCAGCTGAAAGACTGTGGAACTACCAAAAGTTTTCAAAGGTTTAGTGGAAGAGCTGGGATTTCTGAAGACCAGGAAAAAGCCCTTCAACTTTCACAGGCTGAAATGGTTGACCAACAACTTGCCAAAGAGCCTTTAGTGTTTTTTAAGTGTTTAGTGTTTGGACAAAAGGAGTCTCAGAATTAATTGCATGTTTATGGAGATTTCATTTATTTTAGATTTAATTTGTCATGTACCCACTGAGCAAAGCTATGTCCAAAAGACATCTTTTCAATGTCTTTGCCCCTAGAGGCGTACGTTGAAATGACGTCCACTGAGGAGCCAGAATGAAAGTTTTTATGACGTCTGTTTTTGACGTGTTCTGCACGTCCGATATAGACGTTCATGGAACCTCAAGGTTAAAAACTAGTTCAAATTGTGGACATATTTTCCATTTGTAATTGCAAAGCAAAGGCCCTGGTGCTCTTCCAGACACGACTGCATACGGATGGAGAGTTGGTTGAAGCGTTTGAGCCCGAAGGAATCCTCGTCTGCAGCGAGATGCAACCGCAGGCAAGGATTCAGACCCTGTCGATATGTTGTGAACAGGGCTTGTTCATTCCATCCGCTAGCGGAACACTCAGTCATGAAATTTTGCTTTAATTGGTTCAGTTGCTCACCAATCGATGAATCCCAGGGCGGCGTCCCGAAAAACACCTTGAAATGAGAGATGAAACTGGAGAGAGACTGGTTTATGGGACTGTTCTGGAACCAAAGTGATTCGGTCCAACGAAGCGTTTTGCCATTCAACTGTGAGATAATAAACGTTACCTTTGCATGTTCGTTTTGATAGGACCAGCAAACATTGCAGGATGAATCCGTTGGAATCCTCCGCCGAACCTGAGAAGGGCACCGTTCGGGCCATGGGACTGGCATACACCGGTGGTGAAGAAGAGACGGTAGTGTTGGCGGAAGTGGATGCTGTAGGAGGTACCGATGGAGTGGAGGGAAGTGCCTGGCGTACAGCGTCCACGAGTTCCTGGAATGGATCTGGGGTGCTCATGCTGGTGTTCTTCGGTTTTGGTCCGGTATTCTGTTACAATGACAGAAGGGACAGACACAAAGATGCAGGTAATGAATGTTTATTTGAACAACCAGATGAGTGATCGGCAGTGCAGGTAAAGGAACATGGGTTGCAGATGGAGATCGGATGGAGAGACAATGGAATGTAGGAGACTCAGGAGGATACACTGGAGGAAACACTGGAGATGAGGAACAACGAGGGAGACACTGAGATATCTCAGGGAACAGGTAAGTAGCTTTGGAAGTCCTGGAGGAAAGCACAGAGTTAGTGTCTTGTTGCAAACGATACCAGAAGAAGACTGAGTGTGGGAGTGAGGCTTAGGTACTGGAGGTGATTGCAGTGCTGATGATGTGCAGGTGTGTGTGATCAATACTCAGGAGAGGGAGTGCGCTGTTATTGGCTGAGGGTAGAGCCTGGCGTGGATGTGACAGGTCCTCTATCTGGAAACTGATCAATTCCATCAATTAAGTAATGTGTGGGAAATATATTTTCAGTGAACTGTTTTCATATTTACTGACGAGCATCTTATTTTGGCTCTAGAAGAAAAAAGAAGAAGTCATAGCATGTTGCCATTTTGATTTCCAGATTGAATAAAAAACGGCAAAGTTGTGTATTATTGAGGTGAAATTTACTGATTTATTGTGATTGGATCAGACCGGCAACAGACTTTTCCTTCCTTTTTGCACGTTTTATTCTGTAAATCTTTGTTGTATTTTAGTTACATTTGTAGCTCTATTTTTTATTTAAAGACACAGAAACTTTAAATTCATTCTTTATTTTGCAAAGTCCACTGCAACAGTGACGTGTAAAACAGTGAAGGTTCAAACAATGATCATCTGTCCATCATCTGAAGCTGATCCACCTGTTCTTCACACAGATCCTGTTTCACTAAAAACACTTCATTAAAGTCAACCACAGAATAATTGTGTGTGCGTGATCATTTAAACTAAACACTCCACACCTTACAGTTTGAACCTGCTCAGGTGCATATTTCAGAGTCATCTTCAGAGAAATGTTTTGTGTTTTTCAGGACAAAGACTTTACCTGTCACATCAACTAACAAACCTGATCAAATCATACAAAGGCTTGACATAATTGAGAAAGACATTGTTAAAAGATATTAAACATAAACATACAACACCCCCAGCACGTCAGCTGTTGCATTTTGATAAAAAACAAAATGATGAACACAGAAACCACAACTATCACACACAAATGGACAGAGAAACAGACACAAAATGACCAACAAAGCACATGACATTCAACTATCACACACAGCAAAATCCTCAGTGTTAAATGAACACTGCTGGTGTTCATATGAGTCCACTATGAGTCCACACTCAGAGTGTTAAAAGGTAACACTGCATCAGTGTTGAAGTTAATGAGATAATTAAGTGATTAATTAAGTGATGATTGAGCATTAGTGATGAACACCTGATGATAATGAGAAAAATCACTGAAGGACAGAGAAACACAAGAACTACAACTGACTTCAGCCACAGGCTTAGATGAAATCAACTGAAGATAAAATAAGACATTAAATCTCTGAAGATCTCAGCAGAGGAGGATTAAACAACTCCACAAACAGCATTACCAGCTTCACACATTACTAACCAGACTGACTTTATTTCTGTCAGAAGCTCTTATTTTTTATGTCACCATTATGATGATTAGTGTTTTCATTAGTTGGGCAGTTTGATGACTTTAATGTTAGTGTTTTTCTGGCTGTTGTAACTGAGTTTGCTATGGCAAGAAAAGCAAGAGAAAACACAATCAGATGCTGTCAGCTGCTCAGTGATAAGGATATGATAATTGTGAAGTGGCATAATTCACAGATAGTATGACTGAGTATGAGCAATATACTATTAACTTTGTTTTATTGTGATTCTAGAAAAGATCCAGCACTGTTTTAATCAGAAAAGCTGAATAAGTTTTAAAGCTGAATGTCTGTTAAGTACTTTGCCCTCCTGCGAGATTTACTCACACACAGACATCAATAATAAGCCTATGAATCTCAACCATGGTGACATGCTTCATGCCGCAATGCATTCTGGGAGCCATGGATGAGGTTTGCATGATGCACCCAGAATGCATTGCAGCATGAATCATGTCACCATTGCTGAGATTCATAGGCTGATTCTTGATGTATGTGTGTGAGTAAAGCTCGCAGGAGTTAGAAGTGCTTATTGCGTGATGTGTTATTAAACTGGAGAACAAAACCTATGTACACGTTTTAAAAAACGTTTAGCTGTTCTGATTAACACACTGCTGGATCTCCTGCTGTAGAGTTGCATGTATACTTTAGTCAATTACACTTAGGAGATCATCAAATAAGGCCACTATATGATAATAACAACTTTATCGGTTTTCAATAACTTCATCATCAATTTCCTCTTGCTGTTCTCACCATAACAAACAGTTATAGCAGCCAAAGGACACTATAATGTTGAAAAGTCAAGAGCCCAACTAAAGCAAACACTAATCACCATAATGGTGACTTCAAACAAATCTATTATTTTCAATAAAATATCAACATCTAAACCTCTGTTAATCTCAGTAAGAGCTTCTGTAGACATCTAACATAAATAAAGTCAGTCTGGTTAGTAATGTGTGAAGCTGGTAATGCTGTTTGTGGAGTTGTTTAATCCTCCTCTGCTGAGATCTTCAGAGATTCAATGTCTTCTTTTATCTTCGGTTGATTTCATCTAAGGCTCTGGCTGAAGTCAGTTGTAGTTCTTGTTTCTCTTTCCTTCAGTGTTTCTCATTATCATCAGGTGTTCATCACTAATGGTCAATCATCACTTAATTAATCACTTAATTATCTCATTAACTTCAACACTGATTCAGTGTTACCTTTTAACACTCTGAGTGTGGACTCATAGTGGACTCATATGAACACCAGCAGTGTTCAATTAACACTGAGGATTTTGCTGTGCACACAGCAAAAACTCCAGAGTTAAATGAACTCTCCTGGGAGTATATGTGAGACCACATTCAAGAGTGTCATGCTGCGTTCACACCAAACGCGAATTGAGCGTCTGGCGCGAGTGATTTCAATGTTAAGTCAATGGAAAGGCGCGTTGACGCGCGTCTGGAGGTCCCGCGGCGCGGGAGGCGCGTTACGCGCGGCGCGAAGGACGCGAATCCGCCTCATTCGCGCGTCCAGTTCGCGCGAATGGCGCGAATTGGACGCGAATTGAGCGTCTTGCGCGATACGCGCGTTACACGCGAATGGTGCTTTTGTGCATTTACGCGTTTGAAGCGAATTCGCGTCTGACGCCCGAGTTGAAAAATTTGAACTTTGGCGTCAATTCGCGCCGCGTTAACCAATCAGGAGCCTGCTCGCTGCTGTCACGTGGTAAAGTGACGTGTATGAGAAACCCTGCATAAATTAAAAACAGTAGTATTGTGTCACAAAATGTAGTTTTAAGACGTTTTCAGGTGGGAATGTAGTTGTTTAAAGCTCAAATCTGTGGTTTATTTATAAAGAGAGCGCCTATTTAAAAAAAATAATCTTGTGTTTTTGGAGTTGTGAGATCCAGGCGATCACCGCGGGCAATCACTGCTCATAACCCCGGCGAAGGCAGCCTTTCCTCGGCCAGTCCTTCTGGCGTCTGCCGCTGGCTCTGATGTCCTGTAGTGGTTCGTCTTGTGTGGATCTAACGGGCGATCTTTGCTCTCATGAATATATAATTTGTTGTTTGCCAAATCGTTTTGACTGAGGGCAAAGAGAAGTTTCATAACTTTATATTTTAAGGATATTTAAACATACATGCAGTGAAGATAATGTAGGAGTTGCCTGGACCACATTTGTGTGGCTATTAATGCTTAATATATATTTTTTATGAAAATGAAAAGAGGCAGAGTGGTGTTTTATGACATATTTCTCCTGGAGTGCCTTGAACGCGCGTCAATTTCGCTTCCAGCGCTCGATTTCTACGCGCGTCCAATTCTCTGCTGACGCGCGAATGCATTCAAAATGTACGCGCGTGAAACTAGACGCGGTAGACGCGATTTTGACGCTCAATTCGCGTTTGGTGTGAACGCAGCATAAGGCCCCGTTCACACCGTCTTAATGCTCAATTCAGATTTTTTGCTCAGATCCGATTTTTTGTTTGGCTGTTCACATTACCTTTTAAAATGTCGCCTATATCTGATTCCAGTGTGAACTGTTTGAGGTTTCAAACTAACCCGCATCTGCAAAAGAACAATAACAATGACGTCAGATGCAGCACGCTGTTGCACTAAAGTTTGGGAGGTTATGGAGGAAATTTAAATGTACCTTTAAGACTCTTCACCTTCCTTTGGCACTGAAGCCACGTTCTTCTGTGTCCCCGTTCTTCCATTTCGTGTGCTATTTTTTCAAAAACGGAGCGGTTACGGTAGGATCTCCCCATATACTAATTAGGTCTAACACCTCACTCTCCCTCCATTGACTCGCTCCATCGCTGTTTTCCATAGTCAAGTTTTTAATGTTACTGTCTGTGTCTGTTGTGTCTAGGGCTAACTCACCGGCGCATAATTATGACACATGTCGACATAGATTGACGTAAAAGTCGCATCAAATCCGCCTTGGTTGTTCACACTGCGGCCGCATTGAAAAAAATCAGATCGGGGTCTGATTCAGGACCACATATGTATGTGGTCTAAATCTGATTTGATAAAATCAGATCTGGGCAAGATTTGAGTGTTCACACTACCTCTGAAGAAGTATGACCTGGTCACTTGACCCCAAAAAAATCGGATTTGGGCCACTTTTGCCTGCAGTGTGAACAGGGCCTTAACGTGTTAAAATAAGAGTGCTAAAGTAACACTGAAGCAGTGTTAAAGTTAATGAGATAAAAAAAAAGTGATTATTTGAGTGATGATTGGCCATTATTGAAGATACCTGATGTTAACAAGCAGAATCACCAAATGAGAAAAATCAAAAACAGTGTTTGCTTTACTTTTGATCTTGACCCTTGATTTTATAATATTATTTTTTTGTGGAGCTGTCACTGAGTTGTAACAGACAGACAATGTTAATTTCAGGCACACGAAAATCAAGAATCAGTGTAGGAATCTCAACAATGGTGACAAAAAGCTTGTAATTTATTCATGCAGCAAAGAATGATGGGAGCCATGGAAGAATTTTGATTGATGGCTCCCAGAATGCACTGCAACATGCTTTTTGATGGTCACCACTGTTGAGATTCTCAGGCTGATTCTTGATGTCTGTGAAGACGTTTATATTTTATGATGAGTTGTTGTTTTGAACAGAAAAATTTTGGAAAAAGTTGAAAATGCTTGATTTTACTTCATTGGAGTCACAATGTATAAATGTAACTCAGCTATAAGGATATAATCAATGATTCAGTTCAATTGATGACTATGTCAAAACATAACTAACACCACCTAATCAACTTTTACTCTTTGCTTATCTGGCTGTTCTTATTAACAAACCTAATGTGTTAAAATAATGTGTTTACTGAAACCGGACTTTTTTGAAAACTCAGGCCAGGGTGAAGTTTTTTAGAAACTCTGGTTACAGGGTTGTCGTGTAGAAGGTGAAACCGGAGATTTAGGCTTGTTAAGTCAAAATGTGCGCCGTTCTCTCCTTTGTTTGATGTCAGTTTGTGCGCCGTTATCGCTTTTGTTTAACGTTACATGAGTCGAGTCTATGCAATGGCGGACGTAGCTTTTAATAACTCTGCTAATAGCTCTTCTCACATTTAGCCTATACAGATACATGCGCAGTTATCTCATTGTATTGCAGAACAGAGGCGCCAGAATGCAACAATACAACATAAGGCAAGTGTGTGAAGCTTCAGTCCACTTGGGCCTGCCCCTGTGTACAGTTACCTGTCACTGAGTCCAAAGTAAACTTGTAGAAGGGTTTCACTGAGCCCATAGCATCCCTCCGTGGATGGGACCCATGTGGAAATCAGGCAGCCAATCATAGCGCGGTTTTGCGTTTTCATGTGGATGGAGATTTTTTTTAAACCGTGCTTGTGTGGACGCGATTGTTTTTTTAAACGGAGGAGGAAAAACTCTGGTTATAAAAATACCCGTGTACGTGTGGACTAGGCCTGACACTCTTATTTTAACACTTTTAACACTCTTGAGTGTGGTCTCACATGTA
Source organism: Gobio gobio (assembly GCF_949357685.1). Classification (NCBI taxonomy): domain Eukaryota; kingdom Metazoa; phylum Chordata; class Actinopteri; order Cypriniformes; family Gobionidae; genus Gobio; species Gobio gobio. Next base: position 66,063,825 of record NC_137099.1, read on the forward strand.
CTCCCAGGAGAGTTAATTTAACACTGGAGTTTTTGCTGTGCAGGGGTTTTCAAACAGGGGTCCTCCAGAAGGTTCTAAGGGGTCCCCAGAAAATTTCAGAGAATAAAAAGACAAAGCAAAAATGGATAAAGTCTGACAAATTTTCTAACGGTTTAATTTCCAAATGTTTCTCTCCTTTCTTGCCATATACATTCCAGAATTGTATATGTTTGCTTGTTGCTTGCATATGTTCTGCCTTGTGTTTCTCACTATAGTCCCCTTTATCTCGTTCACTGGGGTTGTAAGGCAGTTTTCTTAACACAGTACGTACGCTGCTTGCATACATTTATCGTGTAAGTTGCTTATACAAATAATTTTTAATTGAAAATGTTCTTCTTCGGGTTTATACATCCAACATTAATAGCCAATTTAAGTTGGGAAACATATTGTATTTATAATGACACACTTACTATTTATCTTACAGTTTAAATGTTTTTTTGTAC